>NC_064628.1:401269622-401572653 GCF_023864275.1 Schistocerca cancellata
TTTCTATGAAACTACATACGTTTCCTATGTCCTTGGAAACAGCTTTCGATGAAGACTTCCAGGACATAACGTACGTGTAACTTGCGGCCACACCGGCCGGCAAATGTAGTTGATTCCTGAGGGCTATAGCCGCCGATTTATGACACCCACGCCGTTTTTTCTATGAAACTACATACGTTTCCTATGTCCTTGGAAACAGCTTTCGATGAAGACTTCCAGGACATAACGTACGTGTAACTGGCGGAGAGGTAAACGGGATAACGTGTAACTCGTGTGCGGTTCGTATGTTCGGTGTTGTGACTGCCACATCGACTGCACAGAACGTTGACCTCTAGTACTGATAAATGCTGTTGGGCGATTCCAGACAGATACCTACCCATGGCTGAGTTTCATCCGCATTTTATCTCAGCACATGCCCGTGTGGTACCTGTTTTATTTATGTTTGCGGTGTTTCCTTGTAGGCTTCTTGTGTCAACTTTCCCAACGGATAACGGTCCAGAGGCGCTCAGTCTGGTGAGCAAGCAAGCAGTTTTGTGTTTCCTGAACGACCGAGCCAGAGGTTCTCTAGTTCTGTTAACCAGACCTGTAATAATAACCAGGGCGAAATGTGCGCAACATTCGTCAACATAGCTCGCCTCATGTCCAGTGATATGTCTTGCATAAACTGCAGCAACAACTCTGTTAATTATTGTAGATACTTGTGACTATCTACAGTCCCATTTTATTAAACAGGGACAAATGCCGGCATTCTCGAAAAGGCCGCACCACAAGTTGATAGACAAATGTTGCTCACCCGCTTCTCTCAGAGGGTTTTCCTCTGACTAGCAGTACATATCGCAAATATTGCTGTTTGTAAACTATCCATCATCCGTAAACAAAATATTGCACAGAAACGCTGCATCACTTTCCAGTTTTGATAGACACCATTCGGAGAACCACAAGTGATTTTGAGTATGGTTACCAAGAAGCTGTTGACTGAGCGTAATGTGGAAAGGATGAAATGCGTTGGAATTTAATATCCGCAGGAGCGTCCTATGGCTGATCCCTCTTGCACATTCAAAAATGGCTCTGAGCACTATGGGACTCAACTGCTGATGTCATTAGTCCCCTAGAACTTAGAACTAGTTAAACCTAACTAACCTAAGGACATCACAAACATCCATGCCCGAGGCAGGATTCGAACCTGCGACCGTAGCGGTCTTGCGGTTCCAGACTGCAGCGCCTTTAACCGCACGGCCACTTCGGCCGGCCTTGCACATTCAACTTGTCTCGTAATGACGTGCGGATTGTATGTTACCGCTGCTAAAATGTTAGTTGCGTTTCCCTCATCGTTTACTGTTCTTTTCCGTTGTCGTATTTTATGGTTCACATTTATAATTTATTGATTATTTCCCCCCCCCCCCCCCCCCCCCCCCCCCCCACGCTGAACGTCTATTCTCTTGTCGGTAGAACTTTCTTGCGTGACAAAATACGTGAAATTGAAACTGCTAATAACTACGCAACTAACGATGCGTAAACTATGGTTGACACCACAACGGATAGATAATACCTGTACGTGTTTGTCGTATAGTTCCTGATCTGCCTGTGCCGTCATTCTAAATGCGTAGGCGCATGAGCGTCATTGTTACCAACTAGCTTTGTTAAAAGTTACAGATTGGTGAAGCGTGGAAACGCCTTTAGCTGGGTCATTGATTCGGACGTCGCTGTGAAGAGCCTGCGGGGCGCTGCTAGCACCCCAAGAGGGAAAGTAGAAATATTCGTCAGAATACAACTGCAAATCGGCACTAAGCGGAAAATTGTAAAGTAATGGAAGATGTCGTTTCATACGACTCTTAAACATGCTCGGAATTATACGAAATGTAAGACAGAGGACAGCTCGCTTCGAAAGGAACCCAGAAACCCTCAAAAGTCCAGTGCCGCGCGATTGTGGGAGCTACGGCAGCGTCGAAATGGGAATGAAAATACTTGTGATTTATCTATTCTGTAACCATTATACTACTCACGTCATTGTAAACATTGTCTTAAAGAGTTTGGCGATGAAATTAGATCTTAATACCAAACACTTGTTGTGATTTTATGCCGACGTTTTGAAGAAACATGTACTGTACGGCCTCGAACTGCGCACACTGACATTTTTGTAAAGTTTGTAACGACGGATCTGGAGGTCTTGGCACGATCTAAATACATCCGTACCGGTAGTCTAACATTTGGGCAACATTAGGCATAAAAGAAAACCTGACGCGCTTCTTCGACTGTCGTATAGAGTGTCAAAGTGTGACTAGCCAAACGGGCAAAAATATTTGGTGTATGTGAGTGTGAAACGTTAATCCCTCTTATCTCGGACTCGAGATCGACCAGGTAAACTCGCAGACCGTACCTGAGTCACGGGTTTTCTACATTTGGCTCAACGGGACAGGCTCTGTGGTAGTGCCGACGGCGGGACAGTGATTTGTTATCTCTTTACTCTTTCGTTGAATTATACACATGTTATGTCTTGGAATCCTTCTTAGAGTGCCACAGAAAACTCCATTTAAAAAATAAATCAAAAAATTCGGAGCCGTATTTCAGTAGCAGTAAACGTTCAGATATTACACTACTGGCCATTAAAATTGCTACACCAAGAAGAAATGCAAATGATAACCGGGTATCCATTGGACAAATATATTATACTAGAACTGACATGTGATTACATTTTCACGAAATTTGGGTGCATAGATCCTGAGAAATCAGTACCCAGAACAACCACCTCTGGCCGTAATAACGGCCTTGATGTGCCTGGGCATTGAGTCAAACAGAGCTTGGATGGCGTGTACAGGTAAAGCTGCCCATGCAGCTTCAACACGATACCACAGTTCATCAAGAGTAGTGACTGGTGTATTGTGACGAGCCAGCTGCTCGGCCACCATTGTCCAGACGTTTTCAATTGGTGAGAGATCTGGAGAATGTGCTGGCCGCGGCAGCAGTCGAACATTTTCTGTATGCAGAAAGGCCCGTACAGGACCTGCAACATGCGGTCGTGTATTATCCTGCTGAAATGTTGGGTTTCGCAGGGATCGAATGAAGGGTAGAGCTACGGGTCGTAATACATCTGAAATGTAACGTCCACTGTTCAAAGTGCCGTCAATGCGAACAAGAGGTGACCGAGACGTGTAACCAATGGCACCCCATAACATCACGCCGGGTGATACGCCAGTATGGCGATGACGAATACACGCTTCCAATGTGCGTTCACCGCGATGTCGCCAAACACGGATGCGACCATCATGATTCTGTAAACAGAACCTGGATTCATCTGAAAAAATGACGTTTTGCCATTCGTGCACCCAGGTTCGTCGTTGAGTACACCATCACAGGCGCTCCTGTCTGTGATGCAGCGTCAAGGGTAACCGCGACCATGGTCTCCGAGCTGATAGTCCATGCTGCTGCAAACGTCGTCGAACTGTTCGTGCAGATGGTTGTTGTCTTGCAAACGTCCCCATCTGTTGACTCAGCAATCGAGACGTGGCTGCACGATCCGTTACAGCCATGCGGATAAGATGCCTGTCATCTCGACTGCTAGTGATCCGAGGCCATTGGGATCCAGCACGGCGTTCCGTATTACCCTCCTGAACCCACCGATATCATATTCTGCTAACAGTCATTGGATCTCGACCAACGCGAGCAGCAATGTCGCGATACGATTAACCGCAATCGCGATAGGCTACAATCCGAACTTTATCAAACTCGGAAACGTGATGGTACGCATTTCTCCTCCTTACACGAGGCATCGTAACAACGTTTTACCAGGCAACGCCGGTCAACTGCTGTTTGTGTATGAGAAATTCGGTTGGAAACTTTCCTCATGTCAGCACATAGTAGGTGTCGCCACCGGTGCCAACCTTGTGTGAATGCTCTGAAAAGCTTATCATTTGCATATCACAGCATTTTCTTCCTGTTGGTTAAATTTCACGTCTGTAGCACGCCATCTTCGTGGTGTAGAAATTTTAATGGCCAGTAGTGTACTTAAACCTAACTAACCTAAGGACATGACACACATCCATGCCCGAGGCAGGATTCGAACCTGCGACTGTAGCAGCAGTGCGGTTCCGGACTGAAGGGCCTAGAGCCGCTCGGTCATATAGGCCGGCTACTGCCTGTCCCATTCCATACGAGAACCGAGTGAGAGCAAAAATATTTGGTGTATGTGTGTGTGAAACGTTAATCCCTCTTATCTCGGGCTCGAGATCCCTACGACGGAGGTAAGAAAAATATTGCACGGCGTTCCTGGAATAGCGGCTCTCTGAATTTACGCAGTAAGATCAAGCGAGGACAGCGCCGCCTCTTTTCCGAACATTCCCGTTTAAGGTCCCTTGACGTTGGCGGTAATTACCTGTGGCGATCCCACCGCCGTTTCTGAATTCCTTTGACGTCATCCGTATGGTCCATCTAAAAAGTGTCCGAACATTACAAGGAAGGAAGCAAGGTAGACTAGGGTTTAGTGTTCCAAATGTCACACTAGTACTCCAGTATAACTCTTGACGCGAAGGAAAATGAACTTCGCCAAAAATACAGTAGCCCCTGCGTACTGGATCAACGACTCGCAGCTACAATCCGTAATGTCGTACAATATTTGGGAGTGAGTGTTTATAGACGTATGATGTGCAAGGACGACGTAGAACGAACTGCACGTAAAGGAACTGGCAAGCTGTGGTTCGCTGGTAAAATACTGCGAAGCTGCAGCTTGTCCGTAAAGGAGACTGCATGTGGCACATACCTGAATACTGTTCGAGTTTATGGGACTCATATCAGGTCTGACTGAAGTCGGAGAAGAGCACTTACAGAGAAAGGCAGTTCGAATGGTCACAGGATTCTCCGATTAGACAGACAGAGCGTGACAGAAATGTTGAAAAATGTCTGCACCAGCGGGCATTCGGAGACAGATGTATATTGCGCGAGGACCCGCTTAGAAAGTCACAAGAGCTGTCATTCGGAGCATAAAACACTAACTTTCTTCATTCCTCTAAGTAGCTGGCCTGGAGAGGTCATGCAGATAAAAATCAGGCACGTAACGCGTCTCGCATGAGCAGTGATTCATTCCACGCTCCAACTGTAACTGGGGCAGGGAGAACCCTTTATACACGGCTCAGTGAAAAGTACCCTCTGCCACGCTGCTTCCACTGATTCACAGAGTAGAGACATAGAAAACATCGCACTAAAGACTTTATGCGATTCCCTTCACTGATGCACTTTTTTCTATTGCGCCTTCCTATAATCCTCCTGTCAAATATTTGTCTTAGATTCACCTTTCATTAAGCGAATTTCACGTGATAGTTCTTTTTCATTTCGTTCCATAAAGTCACTCCCAAGGAATTTATGTTGTGTGTCGGGCCCATGACATCTGCCGGAAATTCATCGAGAGCAAGGACGAGATGCCGTCGGGTTCTCCCTTTAGTCTGTGGGCATCATCTTGCTTTGATTCACACTTAAAAACAACTTCACTACGTGAAAATACTGTCTGAAATAAGTTTTCTCTTCCCTTTCAATCGTCCGGCGACGGCACGTTCCTTGTAGAAACAGCGATCACTCTTGGAATGTTGCTGGCGCCATTTGAGTAATCGTTTGTTGATATTCTAAATGCAGTTCTACATCTACATAGATACTCTGCAATCCACCTTACTGTGCGTGGCGGAGTGTACCTCGTACCACAACTAGTCATTTCCTTTCCTGTCCCGCTCGCAAATAGAACGAGGAACAAACGACCCTTTTTATGCCTCCGTATGAGCCCTAATTTCTCGTATCTTATCTTCGACGTCCTTACGCGCGATGTATGTTGGAGGCAAGTGCAGTCGGCTTCAAATGCCGGTCCTATAAATTTTCTCAATAATGTTTCTCGAAAAGACTGTTGCCTTCCCTCCAGTGATTAGCATTTGAGCTCCCGAAGCATCTCCGTAACGCCTGCTTGTTGTTCCAACCTATGGCTAACAAATCTAGTAGCTCGCCTCTGAATTTCTTCGATGTCGTTCTTCAATCCGACCTGTTACGGATCCCAAACACTCGAGCAGTACTCAACAATGGGTCAAAATAGCGTCGTATACACGGCCTCCTTTACAGATAAATAACACTTTCTCTCAAGAAAACCTAGGTTCACAATTCGCCTTTCCTACCACACTCCTCACATGCTCGTTCCATTTCACATCGCTTTGCAACGTTACGACCAGATATTAAAATGACGTGACTGTGCCAAGCTCCATCACTACTAATGCTGTATCTGAACATAATGTGTTTGTTTCTCCTACTCATCCGCATTAACTTACATTTTTCTGCATTTAATGCTAGCTACCATTCATCACACCAAATACGAATTTTATTTAAGTCGTCTTGTATCCTCCTACGGTCACTCGAGGGCGACACCTTACTGTACACCACAGTACCATCAGCAAACGACTGCAGACTGCTGCCCACCCTGTCCGCCAAATCATTTATGTACATAGAGAACAACAGTGGTCCTATCACAATAACCTGGGGCGCTCCTGATGAACACTCGCCGTCTAGGACAATGTACTGGGTTATATAACTTATGAGGCTCTCACATACCTGTGAACCTATTTTATATGATCGACCCTTCGTTAGCAGCCTGCAATGGGGTACCATGTCAAACGTTTCTCAGAAATCTAGAAGCATGGAATCTACCTGCTGTCCTCCTTCCATAGTTCTCAGTATGTCATGTGAGAAAAGGGCAAGCTGAGTTTCGGACGAGCGATGCTTTCTAAAACCATGCTGATTCGTGGACATCAGCTTCTCAGGATCGAGAAAATTTATTATATTCTAACTCAGCATATGTTCCAGGATTCTGCAGCAAACCAATGTTAAGGATATTGGTCTTGCAATTTTTGCAGGTCCGTTCTTTTTCGCTTCTTATACACAGGAGACATTTGTGCTTTTTTCCAGTCGCTTGGGACTTTGCGCTAGGCGAAGGATTCATGATAAATGCAAGCTAAGTAATGTCCCAATGCCATAGAGTACTCTATGAAAAACCAAACTGGGATTCCATCCATCCCTGTCGATTTATTTGTTTACAAACTCATTCAGTTGTTCCTCTATGCTAGGGATGCTTATTACTATGTCGTCCACACGGGAAGGCTGACTGTTAACATTCCTGGAATCTCTAAATACCTTCTCCCAATTAAATTTTACATGGTCCTATTCTGAATCCCACGCCACTTTCCTTGATGTTGATCTCATCCTCACTGAAGGCCAGCAAAGCGTTTCCATCCACTTTAAAGACTACCAACAACCAACAGTACTTACATTTTGACAGTTGCCATACTTTCCATGTCAAACGTTCCCTGCCGGCGACTGGTGGCCAAGCGGTTCTAGGCGCTTCAGTATGGAACCGCGCGACTGCTATGGTCGCAAGTTCGAATCCTGCCTTGGGCATGGATGTGTGTGATGTCCTTAGGTTAGTTAAGTTTAAGTAGTTCTAAGTTCTAGGGGACTGATGACCTCAGCTGTTAAGTCCCATAGTGCTCAGAGCCATTTGAACCATTCAAACATTCCCTCCCACACAGCCTTGGCATCCGAGGTAAAAGTATTTGTTTGGAGGCAAAGTCTTTACAGCAATACGCCACCATTCTCACCTCCGCCTTCACTGCAAGTAACTATCCCACCAGATTAGTTAAGAAGCAGTTTTTCTGAGCCATCATATCCAATCCTGGTACTGCTGATCCCTCCACAAAGCAGCTTCAGAGCACACCATTGGTGACTCAGAATTATCCTGGTCTGGAATGTGTTAGTCAGCTACTTTGACAGGGCCAAGAGTTCCTAAAATCATGCCCTGAAATGAGATCCATTCTGTCTGAAATTTTACACACCACACCTAGAATAGCTTTCCATCAGTCTCCCAGTCTCCACAACATTCTTCTCAGACCCTATGATCCTTCTGCACCCATCACCCTACCCTATAACTCCTACCCGTGTGACCATCCCAGCTGCAATACTTGCCCTGCGCACCCTCCTACCACCAGCTATAACAGCCCTGTAAACAGCAAAACATATACTATCAGAGGGAGAGCCACCTGCAAAACGACACATCATACACCAGCTATTATGCAAACATTGTTCGGTTTTCTACATTGCCATGACTACCACCAAATTATCAATTAGGATGAATGGTCATAAGCAGACTGTGTATACTGGCAACTTGCAATATCCTATTGCAAAGCATGCTCTACAACACGACGTTCGTGACCTTGGCGCCTGTTTCACCACACGTGCCACTTGGATTCTTCCCCTAGACACCCATTTCTCAGAACTACACAGGTGGAAACTAGTGCTACAACATGTCCTCAGTTCTCACCACCCACCTGGCCTTAATTTACGTTAATTTCTTCTGTCTCAGAATTTCATCACTGTAAATACTCTTTGCTTCACTCCGCTTTAGTGTTCTACATCATTCATTATCTTTCCCATTTATTTTTCACCTCCCCTCCAACCCCTATTACACACTTAGCTTTTCGCTCTTTATTAACTCATGCATGATTTTTATGCAGTAATCTCTGTCTGCATATTATCCTGTCTTCCACCTTTAAGCAGGTTTTCAAACCTCATTCAATGCAGTCCCCAACAATCTGTCTTTCCTTCTCATCCTGCACGGTAAGTCTCCCCTGACCCGCGATTCTGGGTGACTTCCGAAATCTACCCCTTTTCCTAGAGCTCTCCAATCCTTTTCCTTCACCATTCTTCCTTCCCCTTCAACCCTTCTAGCCTGAAGAAGGAGCCACTGGCTCCAAAAGCTTGCCAATTACAACCGTCTTTTATGTTTGTGTTCTGCTGCCGTTTGGTGAGTAGAATTTTTATCTATCCAATTATACAATCCACTTAGCTTTTCACTCTTATGAACTCATGCATGACGTTATAGTAGTAATCTGTGTCTTGCATATTACCCTGTCTTCCACCTTTAAGCTCTCAGGTTTTCAAGTCTCATCCAGTGCAGTCACCAACAATCAGTCTTTCCTCCTCATACCATTCGGAAAGTCTCCCCTGACCCGGAGTTCTGGGCGATTCTCCCAAAATCTACCCTTTTTCCTAGACCTCCCTAGTCCTTTCCCTTCACCCCTCTTCCTTCCCCTTCAATTCTTCTGCCAGGAGGAGGAGCCACTGATTCCGAAAGCTTGTAAAAGTTAAACCCTTTTGTGTGTGTGTTCTATGAGCCAAATATTCCAGGATTCTCTAGTATATGATCATACTTATGAAGATCAGGTGTGAATATAGTCGCTACCAGTATACAAACCCCACTGCCATTAGGAATGTTAAAAAAGTACACTGGGAACATTATCAAGAAATTATAATGTGACAAATAAAAGATAATTTCAATATTCCAAAGGGAATTTAAGGATATGGAAAGTTCATCTCATTGATCAAACAAGCAGATCCCTCCCCTAAGAAGCAGCAATAAAGACAAATGACTGGCAGTTGTATGGTAGAACGTAGACTGCTCCAGGGCCCTAGCAAGGAGAATGTTAGCTCTTTCATCGTACATATACTTGATTCAATTTGCATCGCACTAAAACAAATTATCATCTCGGAAGCACATATATCTATTAGAAATTAAATTAAAATGAAGCCTTTATAATCATTTAAGTTTGGAGATTGGTTATGTCAAACTCTCTATTAAGACCTGAACAAATCAGTACTACAGTGACAAAAACATTGATTATTCAAAACCGCTCACCAAGCTGATATGCAGCACCTTAGGTGACCTGACCACTCATGATATTTGTGTTCCTCGTGCATTTTTACTCAACTATTTAAACCCAAAGTGTCTCCATCTTCGGAGCACGTACTTGGATACACGTATCAATGATATAATCACTGCAAACTCATTCACATTCCACCCACTGGATGGGATCACTGAGGAGGACTCAGGAGGGTGTAGTGTCTGATGTAGTGGAGGTTGCAAAGGCTGCCAGGGAGGATTTTGTTCTTCACTCTGTGCTTTCACTGATCGATGGTGCACTGACGTGAACCTGGTCTTCCTCCAGGTTTGTCTGTGCTTCGCCACTGGGTTCAACTTAAATCTCTGCTCCTTATGTCACCTACCTTGTAGATGCAGCAAATACTGAGCAGGTCATGCTGGTGCCCGCAACTGCACTTGGTGTCGGATGCTCTCGACAGCCTCACTGGGACTGTACCAATTTCTGAGTTTCAGTTCACTTCCCTCTGGCCCCTATAATGATCCAAGATGTGCAGGAAACAAAATTTACGATACCACCTTCTTTTCAGTAATACTTTAAATAAACTTCAGCTACAAATTATGTGATTCATATTTTTCAAAACTTCACATTATACATTTATACATCTGATAAAATTTCCCATCTCTTGAAATTGATACACAACATAACAATAATTTTGCACATTTCTGTGAATTAATCTTGCAATGAAATGACTACCCCTAGCAGCATACAGGTGTTGATATAAATCAACGAGGACAGTTGAAAATGTGTGCCCCGAATGGGACTCGAACCCGTGATCTCCTGCTTACATGGCAGATGCTCTATCCATATGAGCCACTGAGGACACAGAGAATAGTGCGACTGCAGGGACTTATCTCTGGCACGCCTCCCATGAGACCCAGATTTCCACCTTATTGTCCCGCACTATATATTCATAGTGCCCCTGCCCATTATACTCATTACTCGTGGCATTTAGCTGATTCCCGTAAGAATTCGGGCACTGTTTGTGCATCCGCACAGCAGAACAAGATGGTCAAATGGCCGGTGAGACTTAACTCTCTCTCTCTCTCTCTCTCTCTATCATGCATTAAGAATATTAGTTATCCTATTGATTCTACTTTATTTGATTACCGAAAAGGCCTCATATTTCATATATTTAACAACAGAATAGTTCTTGTATACAAGGAACAGGAAACAGATATAATTTCTTAAAAAATAGAAAAGTAAATATTGACTGTCTTAAGCATGCGGTGTAGTTGCAATTCTTAAAATTTATATAAAGTGAACTGAGTTACTAAATTTATCCTTGAATTTTTCTAAAATTAAAAAAATATAGCTTTGCTTAAATTTATCACTACTGAAACACAGGAAATGGAAATATAGTGTAATTTGAATCATCACATTTTCTGTAACATTCTAGAAAAAATTGTTCTAATGCATCAAGTGCAAATTTTTTTTTCTTTCTTCATCGCTATAGAGTCAACCATCACATTTACAAAGTGTCTTTCTTAATGGTTGATTTTTACATTACAAGTGAACAGAAGCAACAACAAAAAAAGTTTTAAAGGTGTGCAAGAGGAAAAGTTGGGTTCAATACTGTGAATCAATATAAAAAGATACCAGCATGACAAAGGTCCATCAGAAAATGAGATGTTTTAGAAATGGGAAATCAAATATAAAATTCTTTGAGAAACAACCTTCTTGGACAGAATTGCACCAGCTTCAGCCTGTATCAAAGATGTTTACTTTCATGAAGGTGAAGCACATCATGAATTATGTACCCCTTTCAAAGAACCAGAATTGATTAATGCTGTATAAAATTCACCCAACACAGAACAAGGTATTGACAGAATACATGATCCTAAACTTGCTTTCTGAGGCACTTGCTGTGTTATAAAGGTTGCAGAATGAAATATGGATGTGTAGTCCACAACCTCATGAATGGACGATGCAAATTTTAATACCTTTTCTTATAGCAAACGAAGACACTCTAAATCTATCGTCTTACAGACCAATAGCACCATCTTCATGTTTATCAAAGATGCCCGAAAGAATGGTTAAAAACATATTAAAATCCTGGATGGAGACAAATAATGTTTTTCCAAAGACTCAAATTGCATTTCAAAAAGGAAAGCTTGCTCTTGACAACATAGGAATTTTTGCATCTGGCATCGGCAGCCACAGACAGAGGTCATGTGTGTGTGTATGAGCTGCATCTGCATGAATGTATATGTGTATGTTTTTTATGTCAGAAGAAGGCCTTCTGACTGAAATCTTACATGTTTGGTAGTCTTTTGTTGTGCCTGTCTGTGACTCAAGATCTCCACTATGTGATGAGTAGCAATCTATCCTTTTCATAATACTGAATTTTGACAAGTGCTATCAGTGGACATTCGTGAACAAATTTTTCCTGTTTTTGGTATTCTCTGATGTAGATGGGGCTTATGACAGTCAGAAAATTGCAATACTGGTAAGAGAACTTGTTTCAGCTGGTTTACTTCTGTAACTAATCTGTGGAATTAAATCTTTGCTCTCAGGGACAAGAATCCATGTTAAGTACAACTGTAAACCTCGGGCCTCAGATAACCAAGAACTATCTTCCTCAGAGAGCCATACTGAGCTGTCTCCTGTACATAGTGTGCTCACGAGACATTGAAAACGTTTCTTGCCAAGAGTATCTATCCTACAATCCACTGATGATCTTTTCCTGTATTCAATCACTTATTCTGCAGAAACAGCAAAAGAAATTATGGGTCATGACATATTAAACCTTAGAATTTGGTTGAAAGAGAATGCCCTGGAGATAACACCAGGAAAATCATCAACAGTTATTTTTACATGAAGAAGAGTTCCAGATTGCCCAAATAGTATGAGGGTTGATGGAATAAATATCCCATTCAGGAGTCAAAATAAGTTTCTAGGCATGAAAATTGACACAGGATTAAAATGGAGGCCTCACATAAATGATATTTCTTCTAAGACAGAGCTGCGTGGCTGGCAGATCATGGGGATCCCACCCAAAAATACTCCTGGACTTTGTATGGGATCCTTGTGAGTTAAGTCTTGGATTATGGATGCATATTTTATCACGATGGGGCAGGAATTTCGATACAGGAGCCATACCATACACACCTACCAATGCTCTCCTTGCTGAGGCAGGTGAGCCACCACTGAGTATCAGAAGGGAAAAATTTGTGACTAAATTCATTTCGGAGTGAGTCTCACAGACAGAACATCCTGTTTGCCTACATTCAAAGATGATGTATACACATGGATCCAAGACCACTGACAGCGATAAATAGATGTGCAATACAGAACCCTGCAGAAAATTATTGAGGCCTGTATTCTCTACCTAAGAAGGCAAGCATCTATTGCATGGAAGTCACTGCAGTTAGGAAAACAGTAAAATAAGTCAGATCTTGCACACAAAGCAGTATGGCGATATTAACTGATTCCCTAAGTGTACTGAAGAACATTAAAAAACCAACATGGAACAAAAGTGTTCTGTCTATAACTACAGACATTATTAAAGAAGTCATCAGAAATAAGCAAGCAGGAATAGTAACAAATTTCTTATGGCTACCTGGACACGGTGGCATCTTTCCTAATGAAATAGTAGAGAACTTAGTAAAGTGAGCAATGAATGTGGGTAAAATCCTAAATGATAAGAGTCCTTATCAAGAAATTCTGGGCTTAATTCATGAAAAAGTGAGAAACAGCTGACAGATGCAATGCAATTTGACCAAGATATTGAAAGTATTACAATATGTGGTCAGCTGCAACCTAAAACAGCATTATCCTGTTGGTTTACTGGTTCGAGTAGGAGCAGATGACTCATAACACTGATTACATGCTTGCTCTTAAATCATGGCAATCTCCCGACCCAACTCGTCCAAATAGAATTGAAGGAATCTCCATTATGCGATTTATACAATATATTATGTGAATCGTTTAGTGTTATTATGTACCAGATACAAGACACAACAAGAATCCTTTATCAGTGCATTGGTTAATTCAGAGGTTTCTCTTCCAGTGTTGGACACAGTGTTGTTGTCAACCCAAAACAGTGTATTACCGATAGTATTACATGTGATGTCAAACTACTTAAATATGTGTGATATAGCTATCTAGAGACACTACATACACAATGTGCAGATTTTTGTATGTTATGTTTTCTTTTTTTTTTTTTTTTTGTTATTATTATGGTACAACCACTTTAGGAGTAGTTTATAGTGGTGACATGCATCAAGCATTTATTCATACCTTTATTATATATAAACATCAACAATCACCTTGTAAACAGGCAATAGACTAAGATGTTTGCCACACAGGTGAAAGGGTACGCACTTCCAAACATTTTCTGAACTTTCAACACACAGAGAACAACCTTACTGATTCATGACAACGAACTTCCAAAATATACCTCCACACCATCTCCACCCCAGAGGGCTAAAACTCACTTTCTGCACCATACAAGAGGCAATGACTGATCCTCAATTTTGCAAGCTGCTCACAGCTTCATGAGACTATTTTCACACAACGTGGTTCGGCCAGTCAGTCCCCACAGCAGAAAATAGACACTGTGAATGGCTACTTCCTGCTAACACTCATAGTACTACTATGAAGTGCTGCTGTCAGCTGACACTTTAAAGTTTGCTTCCCAAAGGCTACTGGGAAACACCAGTCACTCTGCATGAGACACACTCAGTTTGGCAGACCATCCAATCAGGCGTGCTGCCGAGAAGCCAGCCCTTTATCTCCAGACTGGAGAACAGGCATAAACCCACGGACTCTTGGAAGACAAAATTGTCACTCACAATAATAACAGCTGCAGCCCAGAAATGATGACATTACTCCTAACTTGGTTAATGAAATTCTAGGAGCTGAAAAATTCACATAACATGAAGGAACAATGGCTAGTGGGTGTTGCTTACAGAGGCCACATACATACCTCTCAGTTACTGTTTGAGAACTGAACTTGACATAACAGTTCTACAGATTGGTCCATTGATAGTGACCGGGCCAAACACCACAAGAAAAAAGCATCAAACGAAAAAACTACAAAGAACGAAACTTGTCTAGCTTGCAGGGGGAAACCAGATGGCGCTATGGTTGGCCCGCTAGATGGCGCTGCCATAGGTCAAACAGATATCAACTGCATTTTTAAAAAATAGGAACCCCCATTTTTTGTTACATATTTGTATAGTACATAAAGAAATATGAATGTTTTAGTTTGACCACTTTTTTCACTTTGTGATAGATGGTGCTGTAATAGCCACAAATGTATAAGTATGTGGTATCATGTAACATTCTGCCAGTGCGGACGGTATTTGCTTCGTGATACATTACCCGTGTTAAAATGGATCGTTTACCAACTGCGGAAAAGGTCGATATCGTGTTGATGTATGGCTATTGTGATCAAAATGCCAAACGGGCATGTGCTATGTATGCTGCTCGGTATCCTGGACGACATCATCCAAGTGTACGGACCGTACGCAGAATAGTTACATTATTTAAGGGAACAGGAAGTGTTCAGGCATATGTGAAACATCAACCACGACCTGCAACAAATGATGATGGCCAAGTAGGTGTTTTAGCTGCTGTCATGGCTAATCCACACATCAGTAGCGGACAAATTGTGCAAGAATCAGGAATCTCAAAAACTTCGGTGTTGAGAATGCTACATCAACATCGATTGCACCTGTACCACATTTCTATGCACCAGGAATTGCATGGTGACGACTTTGAACGTCGTGTACAGTTCTGCCACTGGGCACAAGAGAAATTACGGGACGATGACAGATTTTTTGCACGCATTCTATTTAGCGACGAAGCGCCATTCACCAACAGTGGTAACGTAAACCAGCATAATATGCCCTACTGGGCAACAGAAAATGTACAATGGCTACAACAAGTGGAACATCAGCGATCTTGGCGGGTTAATGTATGGTGCAGCATTATGGGAGGAAGGATAATTGGCCCCCATTTTATCAATGGCAATCTAAATGGTGCAATGTCTGCTGATTTCCTAGGTAATGTTCTACCGATGTTACTACAAGATGTTTCACTGCATGATAGAATGGCAATGTACTTCCAACATGATGGATGTCCGGCACATAGCTCGCGTGCGTTTGAATCGGTATTGAATAGCATATTTCATGACAGGTGGATTGATCGTCGAAGCACCATACCATGGCCCACATGTTCACCGGATGTGACGTCCCCGGATTTCTTTCTGTGGGGAAAGTTGAACGATATTTGCTATCGTGATCCACCAACAATGCCTGACAACATGTGTCAGCGCATTGTCAATGCATGTGCGAACATTACGGAATGCGAACCACTCGCTGTTGAGAGGAATGTCGTTGCATGTATTGCCAAATGCATTGAGGTTGACGGACATCATTTTCAGCATTTATTGCATTAATGTGATATTTACAAGTAATCAGGCTGTAACAGCATGCATTCTCAGAAATGATAAGTTCACAAAGGTACATGTATCACATTGGAACAACCGAAATAAAATGTTCAAACATACCTACGTTCTGTATTTTAATTTAAAAAACCTACCTGTTACCAAGTGTTTGTCTAAAATTGTGAGCCATATGTTTGTGACTATTACAGCGCCATCTATTATGAAGTGAAAAAAGTGGTTCAACTAAAACATTCATATTTCTTTACGTACTACACGAATATGTAATAAAAAATGGGGGTTCCTATTTAAAAAAAAAACACAATTGATATCCGTTTGACCTATGGCAGCGCCATCTAGTGGGCCAACCATAGCGCCATCAAGTTTCGTTCTTTGTAGTTTTTTCATTTGACGCTTATTTCGTGAGATATTTGGCCCGGTCATGACCAATGGACCACCCTGTATATAACACAAAACAGTGTTTCCAATACCTGATCATATTAAAAAATTAAATAACGACAAGATACTTGAAAAAGTAACAATTAAAGTATTTTTTGTTGTAAATTTCCTCCAGTGCTCCTCTCTGATAGGAAAAACAGTATTTTTTGTTGTACATTTCCTCCAGTGCTCCTCTCTGATAGGAAAAACAATCTGGAAACCTTGCTGGACATACAATCTGATCTCAATAATTAACTTTCCCAAATGGGTGGACAAAGACAGTAGGACAATAGCTGATAATGTTTTCTTTAATGAAGCTCAAAACAAGAAAATAACTCTGTACCCACTTAAAAATGCCTACTCTGATCATGATGCTCAGTTAGAATAAATAAGATAGTGCCCTGCTGGATTGATACTCCTTACAGATGATGATGATGATGATGATGATGATGATGAGTCCCGTACTCCTTTACAGAGCGTAGGGGAGCGACGCGGGAGACCCACACCGCCTTACTAGGCAAGATCCTAGTGGAGGTGGTTTGCCATTGCCTTCCTCTGACCGTAATGGGGATGAATGATGATGATGAAGGCAACACAACAACTCCCAGTCATCTCGAGGCAGGAAAAATCCCTGACCCCGCCAGGAATCGAACCTGGGACCCCGTGCTCGGGAAGCGAGAACGCTACCGCGAGACCACGATATCCTTACAGATATCACTTAGAATAAGTAATTACTACAGAACAAATGGTTTTAAGAGTAGTTTACATGAGATGACCTGGGATGAAATTTACAATGAACCAAATGCCAGCATACAATTTATTATTTTGTAACAGCTTTCTACATAAGCTCATCAGAAAGGACATTAAACAGCCATATAAAAGAAAAACCTGGATTGCTAGATGGATTAAAGTATCACATGAAAGGAAAGGGAAAATGTATCTGTTTGCAAGAACAACTAAAGATCCTGCACTAGTTGCACATTACAAAAATTACTCAAAATTACGAAGAAAAGTTATTAAAAAATCAAAGCACATGCACATTATGTCAGAAATCAGTCAGCAATTCCACCAACAAACTTAAGGCTATATGGAATGTAGTAAGACAAAAGACAGGACAACTGGTTACAGAACAGGATAACAAGACTCCTGAATTAAATGGAAGGGCTACAAATGAATATTCATAAGTAGTTAACAGATTAATAATCATTTCTTAAACACAGTAGAAAATATAGGTACAAATAGTTCAAGAGAAAAGTCACAGCAGTATGTTGAAAAAAATACCTCTCACAAAATTCAACCATATCAATGTGTAACTTTCTTCTCCTTCTGAAATTAAGAAAATTATAAATTCTCTGTAAAATAAGAGCTCATCTAGACTTGATGGTGTTTCCAACAGAGTACCAAAGATTCATTCCCATATATGCCCTGATGTATCTGAAGTATGTAATGCATCAACAATCCTAGGTATTTTCCCAGAGAGACTGAAATGTACCACTTTTAACCGTCTATAAGGAAGGTAATCGGAGAGTTGGCAATAACAATTAACCTGTTTCACTACTGACATCACTTTCCAAAATTTTTGAGAAGTTAATATATTATTGGACAGTACTTCACCTGTGCAGTAATAATATCCTCAGTAAATCACAGTTTGCATTTCAGAAGAGTTGCTCTACAGAGAATGCCATTTACATGTTCACTCAACACATTTTAGAAGTATTAAACTACAAAATAGCACTGGTTGGTATTTGGCATTTGATTACAGCAATCAAAATAAACTGATGTTTTATGTGACTGATGGTAAAATCAAGCAATGGATAATGTCATGTCTATCTAAAAGAATGCATAAAGTTGTACCTCATAATTCAACCAATGTAGTCATGTACATTATTCTTACTGGGGAGAAATCAAATATGGGATTCCCCAAGGCTTGATCTTAAGTTAGTTGTTGTTCCTCATATATGTAAGCAATCTTCCTTCTAATATACAACAAGCAGAATTAGTTTTTTTTTCCCAGATGACCCTAGTATTGCAATCAATCCAAGCATACATACATCACTAGAAGAAATGGTAAACATTCTTAAAAGTATCATTGACTGATTATCTGTAAATGGTCTCTCTGTCAATTTAATAAGGCACAACATATTCAGAAGCACATCAGGAGGCACTGCACCAATGATAAATGAAACACATGATGAGGAAACAATAAACAGGATGGCAACTTCAAAATTTGTAAGTGTCCATACTGATGTGAATTTAAACTGGAAAACACAAATTTTGCAACTCCTAAAACAAATTAGTCCAGCCATATTTGCACTTCAAATTGTTGTAAATCGTGGGGAGGGGCAAACTACTAAGCTGACATATTTTCATTGAATAATGTCATGTGCAATAATGTTCTGGAGCAACTTTTATTTAACAAAGAATGTCTTTATTCCTCAAAAACAAGTTGAATGAACAATATTTGGTGCTCACCCATGATCATCTTGTAGACATATGTTTAAGGAGTTCCGTATTTTGACTACTGCTTCACAGTACATTTATTCCTCTAAGAAATTTGTAGGAAATAATCCATTGCAGTTCAAAAGGAACAACAATTTCCACAATTACAGAACCAGAAGAAAAAAATAACATTCATTACTTCACACCATGTGAAAAGTGGGTGCCCAGTGCTGCAACCAAAGTTTTTGAACACTTATCCAATGATATAAAATGTGTCTCAGGCAGCAATGTAAAATTTGAAAACAAACTCAAAAAGTTTTCCTTAATAACTCCCCCTATTCCACAGAAGAATTTATATTTCTGTAATGTGTAAAAAGTGGTGGGTAGGAATTACTAACTCATGTCAGTATACAGTACACTGTCTGATCTCCGTACTATGCAGCCTACTTAATTAATATCATAATAATACTTCTTCATGATAAAATGAGGATTAGTTTATTGTATATACTGTAATTTTTCAAACCTTTAGGGAGTGGGTCTCAGTTACAATGCTCTGTGTCCTTTCAAAATATTTTATGCATCTTTTGCACTTCTAGCACATCAGGGGCCATAATTATAACATACGTACTGCATTGTTGATATTGAATAAATTACCAGAATCACTCTTCAACAAATAATATTTAGAAGCCTTCTTCCCGCACTCACAAACAACAATGAACACACATAGAGAGCATCTCACACATAGAGAGCATCTCTGTTGGCAACCCTGTTCTTTGCTTCTCCAGTTGCACATCAGATGTCCAGAGTGTAGGCATTGTTGAATTGTTGTTTTGTGTGGTCCTTTGTGTTTTGAGTCCAAAATGAGTGATGTAAGAAAAAATCTTTTAGTGACTATAGTTCAAAAACTATGTGCCATAATGTGACTGGATTCTGGGATAGCAGCCAAAACTATTGCTTTGGAGTTAGGGATAGTACAGAAGTACTTTTAGAGACAGGAAAAAAAAAAAAAAGAAAAAAAAAATTGAAAGGTGATGCACTTTGCAAACCAGTCAAAGTAGAATAAAAATAAGGAAGACAATGTTGAAAGGTAAGCATAAAGCAGTTGAAGAAGCTTTATTTTAGTGGCATAAACACTTAAGAGGAAAAGGTTCACCTGTTACTGGGCTGATATTGCAGGAAAAAGCTTGTAACTTCAGTAGCAAATACAAGGGTAAGGTTCAGAATTCACTGCCAGTGATGGATGGTTGGACAGGTGGAAAAAAACAATTCAGTATTCCGCAGACTACCATTAGCGGAGAGGCTTTATCCAGTGAGAGACTGTGTCATTGTTTAAAGATGATCTTCAGAAGCTACTGACAATGAGGAAATTTCTGGCAACAATTGCACAGTTGTGATGAGAGCAGTTTAAATTACCAGATGCTCCCTACAAAACTGCTTGCTACAAAAAGGGAAGCTGCGGCACTCAGATACAAGAAAAGTAATGAACTAGTTAAAACATTGGCTTGCATTAATGCAACTGTCAACCACAAGCTTACGTGCACATTAATAGGTAATTCACAGAAGCCTAGAGCTTTCAAATGGCTCAAAAATCAGAAAGCAATGCCCTTACATTACACTCATCGAAAGCAAGCATGGATGAATTCAGAAATGAATTTGTACCAGCTGTAGAGAAATATTTGAAAGACAACAATTTACTGAGGAAAGCTCTGCCATTTCTCGATAACATGTCTTCGCATCCTGCCAGTGACAAATTCATAGATGGGGATGCCAAAGCATTATTTTTAACACCTAATGTGACTGTTCTTTGCCTGCCAATGGACCAAGACATTCTTGAAATGCTAAAGAAAAAGTATCACCGCTATCTTCTCAGTTCGTTGAGATCACCCATTGATAATAATGAAGACAACCATTCTGAAGAGGACTGACTTGCTATATGTCATAAGGTGGTTGGTCAAAGTGTGGGAAGAGATTCTGAACATGTCACTTGAAAGGTATTGGAGAATTCTTTTAGGTCATGAACGTGAACATTTTGACTTTGAAACCAAAGTCAATGATGGAAACAACAATATTGTTTCATTGCTCAAAAATGTATGGATGTTGATCAGACGACACAACAGAATGGATGGAAAATAGTGAAGTTGATGAATTATCTGACAACAATATTGAGGACATAGTGATACAGAGTGAAGTAACGTAAGAGTAGGAGGCAAACTTAGATGCCAGGAGAAATTTCATCCCACATTCAGAAGGGTTCAAGACAATTTACGCAGTGCTGCAGTACATTAGCCGATGGTCTTGCTGCAGTGGTAGCACTGGTTCCTGTCAGATAACCAAAATTTAGCACTGTCAGGTTTGGCTAGCACTTCGATGGATGACCGTCTGGGATTGCCAAGCAATATTGGCAAGTGGGATGCGCTCAGCCCTTGTGAGGCTAATTGATGAGCTTCTTGAATGAGAATTAGCAGCTCTGGTCACGAAAACTGACAACAGCTGAGAGAAGCATGTGCTGACCACGTGCTCCTCCGCATGCGCATACAGTGACGCCTATTGGGTGAGGGTGACATTGTGGTCGGTCAGTAACCTTGGGCCTTCCGAGGACTGTTTAGATTGCAATACATTAGTGAGCAGGAGGAAGCAATACCTGCTGGTCTCATCTGTTTGCGTGGAGAGATATTGTAGCACAAAAGAGGGCTTATGGTGGGAAAGAGTCATCTATCAAAGTCTTTTTTAAAACCTCAAAACCTGTAAGTTTCATCTTTTTTGTTAGGCCTAGTTTTTTACATTTATGTAAACCTATGTTCATACTTTAAAATGCAGTGTTTTATGTTTCTTGTACTAATTTTTAACGGATGCTGTAAGAACCTAATAAATACTTATAACTAGCATGTATTATAATGTCTGAAAATGTTAATAAAATTGGGTTTTGCTGTAGAAAGAAGTGTTTTGAATGGTACAGCTGGGGTCGTGAAAAAGAATTTACAGAACTCTGGCCTATCTGGCTTTTTTTTCTATCCATCTTGATCTTCCATCACATTTGGCCAAGTAGCCAAAAGTCTACTGTATTATTATTATTTTATTTTTTTAATGCAACACACTGATAAACTGTCAACATGTAGCCAACTTACAAATTAATTTGTGGTCTGTATGTAAAATGATTCATTTCACATCATTACAATTTATTGTGCAAATTATCCAAGTAACATGGAACTAACTAACTAATTGTAGTTCTTCAAAATTGTTTGCTAATAGCCCAATGTCATCTGCAAGTCTCAAGTTGCTAAGGCTCTTCCCATTGATTACAGTTACTTGTTCTTCCCAGTTCCATTTTGACATTGCCATTTTCAGGACAGCAGAGAATAGCTTGAGAGAGATGGGGCCACCTCATTTCACTCCTCTCTGAATAGTAAACACTTGAGTTATTCCCTGACACTAACAAAAGCTGTAAAAGTTTCATAAACATGGTACAGGATTTTAAACTAGGCCACTTCTGACCTTTGCTCAGCTAAGGCTTGCATGACAGCAGGATTGCTAACTGAATCAAAAGCCTTTTCAAAAGCAAGCAGGGTTAAATTAATTAAAATTTTTATTAAGAAAGTGACCAATGCAACCACAAATCCTAAGATGTAGGGATGAGCCAAAGACGTCACTAACTGTTTGAATTAGAATAATGAACAATTTGTTGCTGTATTATTTCAATATGGGAAATTAAAGAGAAAAATTGTGGCAGAACTTATTACACTGAGCAAGCGGTGTTCACAGACACTAGAAGTAGAACCACATTAAATGGTTCATGTTTTATTAAATGTGCTGCTTTTAGATATCTTAATAGGGAGAAATTGTCACATGTTGTAGCAGTTCTGCCTGCTTTATTTGTTTCTTTGTTTGTTGTCCTCGGTGTCTAAGTACTGCGTTGCTACACTGCCCGAAAAACGGGTTGTGGATTCCGACACTGACTACTGTAAATAATGTAGCTGACAGGTACACAGCTGGGATTCACAGTACTTTAATTTCACTTTTCACAACCACCTAATAATACAAAGTTATATGGCCAGTGCACTATTGTTTAACTTTTGATAAGCCTCGTTATTAGTTTGCAGGACAACCTTCACATACTGCTACAATAGTTTTCTGCTGAACATCTACAAGCAGTAAAACCTAACCACAAAGTTCACAGTTCTTGAAGAATAATCAGGTACATATGGAGCATGCAGTATCATTGTTTTTACACATGGCCTAATTGTTTAACACTTATTCCACGGTTAAGTTGAAGCATTGTTGTTGTTCTAATCAACACAGGTTTCTCGTCTGAAACATATGGCCATAGACAGATTGTTTCGTGACCAAAAATCGGGCCCTTATACATCCTCACAATAATAGATACTGGAACTACACACTGTTCGAACTAAAATTTACAGAAATTACAATTAAAACTTAACTCATTTGATTAACTGAATATCTCAAAAAATTGGTCCTTTTTAACAGTTTCTTCTACTGCAAGAGTTAACCCGAATTATTTGTTTAAATTATGAAATTAATGAATATAAGTATGCAAACAATACTTTTGACAAAACTGATAATTACTTTGGAATTAATTAAGGGCTAGCTTTCCCAACATGTTTTCAAACAGAGCCAAATAGATGCTTTAAGAATACAACTAGATGTTCCTCCAAATGTTTATAATTAGTACAGAATTTATATTTGTTTATATTTCAACAACAGAATTTAAATTAAGAAACAATTACTGATTTCACCCTATAACAAAAGATACTAACTAGTATTAGTCAAAATAAATTAGAACATCAATTACATACATAAAACTAAGCACAAAAGTAGATCTGGTATTATATTGTTTAAAACTGAGGGCCACCCTTTCTCTTATATGAAAATGCAGATTATACTTGCATATGCTAAATGCAATTAGTTAAAAGTGAAACAACGAACTTAAGTAGGTAGATGGAAAAACAAGAGGGGAAGAAAAAATATCCCAGCTTGCTTTGTTACAATGCCAAAGAAACTTTTGGTGTACCTTGAGGGAGTATTATACGGCAGTTACTGTTCATGATATACATTACATAAGTGGCCAGGTGCATATCTCACAAACTCTGTTAGGCTGTTCCTGGTTGGCATTGTGGCACACAGAGAAGTTTCAACACCAGAAAATTGTAATGAAATACGCTAAGACTTGCAGAGAATTGATATACACTGCAGGTGTCTGCCAGTTGACCCTCAACATACAAAATTTTAATGTACTGCACATAAGTATGCAGAAATACCTATTACTGTTCGATAATAAAATCAGTGATCAGTTACTGGAGACAGACAGAATCATAAAATATCTAGAGGTACAAGCATGGAGTGATTTACAGTGGGATATCACACAAAAGTAGATGTAAGACAGCCAGATGCCAAAATGTGATTCATTGGACGAATTCAAACAAAATTTATTTCAGCTACAAAGGCAGTAGATTACAAAAAACCTATTATATCAGTACTTGAGTACTCTTCACAGTTCTGGAAACATTGCCATGTAAAATCAATTCAGAAGAGCCAAAGAAGAGCAGCAAATTTTCTCACAACTTCATTTAATAAGTGGTAGTTTCACATAGATATTCATCAAAGTCTAATGGCAGACACTACAAGAGAGACATTGTGCATCATGGAGAGATTTACTGCTAAAACTACAAGGAGCGTTTCGAAAAACATGAAGCAACATACTACCACCTCCCACATACATCTCCTGAAATGACCAGTCACAGAAATGAGGCCTCATATGGACAGTTACCATGTCATTCTTTCTAAACTCTTTTGGAAAATATAACAGAAAAAGGGGGAAAATGATAGTGACACATGACGTACCCTGCACGACACACCATAATGTAACTTTTGGTAGGGAGAAGAGGTTGGGGGTGGGGGTGGAGATATACATTCAGATGTAGATCTAAGTATCATGCTGTCAGATTAGCCACTTGCCAATGACAAGAAGACAACTAAATAGATACCTGGGCTTACACACTGACAATATTCTGAACTTTCAAGTACAAACAGAAGTTGTCTCTAAAAGGGAACATATACACATAATCCAGAAGTGACAATTACACACTGAAACTTTCAACTGACTTTTTATGTCATGTAAACATATCATACACCATCTGAAATGTTACCATGAACTATGGACAGAGTACAGAGAGAGAACTGTGAAGACCACACAAGCTCTCCAACAAGCACAAAGAGCAATCTTATTCCACCAATAAAGTTACTCAAGTAGAGGTGTATGTACTAGCTGTGCTTCTAGATATACTTTACAGTCTTGGGAAAATGGATCAGTATTCACATTAAAAGGATGACAGTGTGGCAGGAAAAGAAATACTGAATTCCAGAGCTAAATCTAAGCACGAAATAGAGGGCGGTACTAATCAGGAAAAGGCAGGAAATTTGGGACAGGCCAGGGCAGAAGCCAGGAAGAAAACCTATCAGTCAGAATAAAGAAAGCTTGAAAATTAGTCAATTTAGTGTAATAATCTACAACCTACCAGGGCCAAATATCGAGGAAGGCTGCATCAATAGGACACAAATATTTGCAGTTTCAGTGTACTTGGTACCCCCAAATCACATTGTTTAAGAATGTGCCAACAGGGAAGACATAACACAACAAGGAGATACCTACTGAGAAATAAAACAGTATATGAGAAATAAAGGGGCTGTGAATATTGGCAGAACAACATTGCTACTGTATTGCACAGAGTTGCATTGTCTGTTATACATTAAAGCTTGATCAGGTGCACTGTTTTCTACAACATGAGTGGGAGCGTGATGGACTTTGTGCACATGTTAAGTTGTCTTTATGTTACAAAGGTAAACATGTATGAGCAAAATCACAGTTTAATCTTAATTTAATTCAATAACAATGAAATAAACTTACTTCATATGAGTTACAGCACCGTTTAATAACACTAATAAAACAAACTTTCATTACTTCACTCTGCTACTGCGTACAAGTGTTACCCCCAATAATGAACTGCTCAAAGCATTAAACAGTATAGTTGCATCAGATCCCAGTCAAATGCTTACTTGTTTACTGATTATCTTGTAGACACCTGCCTCATTGTGGAATTGTGCCACTAGCTCGGGATCTGGATCATTTCTTGCATGGAAAATAAATTTTTTCTCACGTTGCTTGCTGTTTATTTTATATTACTGCTGTTTTCTTGGATGTATGACAATACAATTGCTGAAGCAATAATGAAGGAATAGGTAAGTGATCACAACTGTAACCGATAAATAGGACAGTACAAGACAATGTTATTTGTGGTTGGCGCACTTCATACATGGGCACGCCAGCTTGATGGTTAAACAAAGGGTACTCACAGGCCTATATGTCATTGTTACATAGTGTCATTATGTACCTTAGAAACAACTATCCCTGAAGCACATTAATTCTGAAGACACTCATTAAGGACACAATATTTCATGGAATTACCAGTCCAAAACATCAGTGGCAACAAATGATCATGCAATTGGAGCTGCTATGTGTAGATGAGAGATAATATTGCCGTGATATGTATGTGCAGAAACAAACACTGTGACATTAGGATACAAGGATGATTCAATAAGTTTCTGTGTTAGAAGCAGATTTTGTAACAAATGGAAGTTGATGTCACCAATGTGTGCAACCATGTGTTAGATGACACTAAAAGAAAAATGACACTGACTCATAGGTTACTTCCAATTGTGTTTCATTGTTTTCTCTGAAATGGAAACAGCGTAGTATTGTTTAATGATTTGCTCTTCATTTTGGGATGCGAAAATGTATGATGAGATAAAAGCTAAACTAGATCCTATTTATGGTGACCCTTCACCATCAATGACAGCAGTTAGATACTGGTTCAACAAATTTAAAAACAGTCAAAAATCCAACTTAGATGAGGGTCACCTAAAACTGCTCAGCATATGTGGGAACCAGAGAAGTCGAGGTAATAATCCATGACATGACCCACTCTGAGCATCAAACAACAGTGGGCAAAGCAGCAGATGCCATACGTGAGTTGATGGAACGATAATCAATATTTCACATAAGTTGACAATACAAAAATTGTCAGTCCGATGGGAGCCATGAATTCTGATGGCAAACAACAAATGCATGAGGTTTGTAACTTTGAATCTGTTTTTACAGTAACTTATGTGAGCTCTGAAGGACTTTTTGAATCATGTTGGCTATGTTGATGACATCTAGGTTCACAATTACACCCCAGAAACGGAGCAACATCAAAACAATGGAGAGCTTCTGTTCCAAAGAAGGCAAAGATAATTCCATCAGCCCGTACTGTTGTAGTGTAGAATTTTTCGAATGCAAATAGCATCATCCTAAAAAATTAATTTTTTGATAGGTTCCACCTTGAGCAAACACAATTTTCTTTTTTTATCCCTTTTACCCCGACATGTTTCACTGAAGTTACAGCATCATCAATGAGCTTTTATTTACTTTCTATTAAACAACAGGGAACATTGCTTTTTTTAATACCCGTAGATACAGATTTTAGTTTTTAAGTAAAGTATTCACAAACTTGAAAGCAGAATTTTTTTATATGTCGTTAATGCCTACTATGGTTTCTGTAGCTGGTTTTCTTTTGGAGTTTGTTATCGGCAACCACAGAGAATTTAAGATAGAAAACTTATTTACACTGAAAATTACATTTGGGTATTTAATACAAAAAAATTATTTACATAAAAAATTACATTTGGGAATGAGTACCTGTGTTATGTTGTGGTTTACATTATTTTACTTTATGTAAAAGAAAGACTCTCTCTCTCTCTCTCTCTCTGTGTGTGTGTGTGTTCTTTTTGGGGGGGGGGGGGGGGGGCTGGGAGCAGGAAAGTGCATGCTCTTGCAATACGTTTACACTTACTTTCACAGATTTCCACATTCGTCTTCATAGTTGTAAACTTCTTAGAGAAAGAAAATATGATTACTGGGCAATACTACACCCAGATTTTGGACTCTTTAGATGAAGGAACTGAAGAAAAATCAGTCCAACTTGCATAAAAAGAAACTGCTTTACAGATTGCTGCAGCATACCTTTATTTTCCCAACCTCGCTTCCTGTACTTGCTTCCTGGGTCCAAAAATAAAGAAATGGCTTGAAGGTAAAAAGTTTTACTCGCATGATGTGGTCATCTTTGAGATACAGGTATATTAAGAAGGCTCAAAAATTAAAAGCTTTATCCCTAAAAGGAGACTATGCAGAAAAACAAAATGATTGGTCAGTTGAAAAAACTATTATTTTATAACTAATGGACGTACTTAGCGTATGGCCACTGCACTATACCTACCTGGCTCCAAGATTCAGCTAGTGGCTTTTCATCAACAGAAGTGTAGGTTATGTGATCCATACAGCCCCCACTACCACCTACTCCAGCCCTGTCACAGGCACCTCCTACCCCATCAAAGGCAGGGCAACTTGTGAAAGCAGCCACATGGTCTACAGACTAAGCTTCTATCTTTTACCTCTTTACACGGGCATGGCAATGACAAGTTGTCTGTTCACATGTATGACCCCTGCCATACTATGGTCAAGTGACAGCTGGACCACCCAGCTGCTGAACATGCTGCTGAGCGTGATGTACTTCACTTCAATTACTACTTCAAATACTGCACCATCTTGATTCTTTCAACCAACACCAGCTTTTCTGAATTGCATCAGGTGGGAGCTCTCCCTACAACATTTCCTCCATTCCTGTAACCCCTGGCGTCAGCCTCCACTAGTCCCCATGCTGCACCTACCTACCCCCACGAATTCACCTACTAGTCTTTTCCCCTTCTCTACTCCTCTCCTCCTCCTTCTATCCCCTACCCCCCCTCCCCTCCCCCCCCCCTTCCCCAGAACAGCCTCCAGATCCCACACCCAGCTGCCCATTCTGTCCCCATCACGTCCTTGCATATTCTCATAGACACCACAGCTTCCTCCCCCACCCCTATCCTGGTATCCCTCCCACTGATTTTACTCCCACCACCCATACCAGCATACAGCTTCTCATGTCACATGCATTTACCATCAGGCCCCAGCAACTGCAGACAGTGGCTGTGTGTGTGTGTGTGTGTGTGTGTGTGTGTGTGTGTGTGTGCGTGCGTGTGTGCGTGAGCGCGCGCGCATGCTTGTGTTAATGTCTGCATGTTTTCTGTTTCAGATGATGGATTTTTTTTGCCCAAAAGCTTGAATCTTTAGCAGTCTTTTTCACTGTGTCTATCTGCAACACAACACCTTCTCTATGTGGAAAGCAGCACCCTATCCTTTACACACTGTTGTTATTCCGTACTGAGCTTTCCATTGCTTTATGTATATAGGAATAATTTTTTACCAAAGGTAACTAATTTCAGGAAACAAATTCCAGCTACATGATTAAGCTATTATTCAGTTTTGTATTGTGGTTAGTTCACCTGTAAGTATTTCAAAGTCTGCCAGTTCACTCAAACTACCAAATCAACAGAGCTCCATTCCTGCATAGCAAAGTAATTGTTATTCCTGATATCGATACTTGCAAACAGGAAAGGTACACATGAATTTTAATCAATTAAATTAAAATTTTCCAAATCCACTAGCATGCTGCAAACAGTATGTTCTACTGACATTCTGCTTACAAAGACACTTCATTCCACTCATTATCTCAAATTTATTTCACTTCATGGTGTCAAACATTGCTATTAATGAAAAGGAAAAGATATAAAAATAAAACAACAAACTCCAATTTTAGTAAACCAACATTGTAATTGGGTATAAAACTTAAAAATTGCACAATTTATTAACTGGCCTTTGAATGAACTGAACACATATTAACACAAATTCTTTTTCTCGGCTGGTTTTCGAGTAATAGTGGTCCGTAACATATTAATGCTCAAACTAAATAAACAATGACTGTAAAAAAAGAGAAATTGCACTACTGACAATCACATTATAGGCACTTAATATACACAACCATGTCACAACCAGCAGCTACAATGCCAACATGATGCACAATTCAGTAATAATGATAATAAGAAAAACAACAACAATAGAAATGTATGGATATGAATAAAAACTTGTTACGCAAACAGCAAGTTATTGTCATTGTTTACAGGTGGGAAACACTTTGCAATAATTAGTGCAGAAACATATCTCAACTGACAGCATCTAACAGAAAACAACTGCCTCGTGGTAGGAGGAGGATTACGCAGTCATCTGCCAGGCATTTCCCAACAACAACAAAACAATCAGTCATCCTCTGAAAGCGTACACAGTGCTATTCAGTAGTGCTGTACAATTAGCACATTATGCTATTAAAGCTCAGATTCAGAAGTTACTGCATATTATGCATGTCTGTGAGTATCGATACGTGAACATAGCAAACAAAATAAAATCTAAAAATCTTGTGATAATAAAATCTAAAAATCTTGTGATATCGAACACCACAAAAAATTAACTCAGAAAGCTGCCATTAATTTTCATTTACAGCTATGATTAGAATATTGCAGGAGATTAGTCCACAATTTTTAACACTCAAACAAAGCAGTCCCATATTACAACTACTGAAACCATCTCACATGTGAAGTGAAAATCTGTACTTTTGGTACCAATATCTCTTACATGAGGTAGTTCACAATTCAGCTAACAGCTGGCAAGTTAAGCATTTAAGCAAACAGTACTAATGCCTTAATTCTTGTAAAATACAATGTTTTTGCACAATATTTGGAACTTGAGTACTTATATGGCACCTGTAAACACAAATAAATAAATAAACTAATAAAAAATAAAAAACAATAAACACATGCAGTACTTTCATTTACCTATGGAAATTTTACACGTTTCAATGCTTCCATTAATCCTGGGTTCATTCTGCAGACAGAATGGTTTGTGACTATTAACACCAAAACTCAGACAATAATGTTTTATCCCATCCTTTTTTTGTTTACAACAGACGTGCACAAAAAATATTTATTTATCCCTTCCACACAGACACTGTTACAACTTTCACAGTTAAAAATGTTAATAAATTTCAAGGGACAAATGAAAACAACAATTTTCATGTAATAGTGCCACAGTTTTGGACTCGTGCAAACAACATTTTTTCCCTTTTGCTATGAAGGTAATTTAATACATTTAACAGTAAGGAATATTTTTTTACAGGAAGGCCTCTGTAACTATTGTCCACAACTGTTGAAGTTCATTTTGAGATTAATGGGCAAGCAGCAGTTGACTAAAATGTAACATTTTCATAAATAATGAGACAGTTAGAATTTTTCCTATCCATGTACTCTTCATTCATTCTTGTATCATGTAAAATGTCTTCCTGATATTTGACAAGTGTTTATCTGCAATTATTCATATGGTAACAAAGACAAACTTTCAGGAGCCCTTCTCAAGTGAATGTATTTTTATAAAGCACTCACACTCACGTCATTTGCAACTGTTAGTAACATCTATTGTGGCAATGCATTTCAAGGTCACTTAGTGTGTAAAATGCTGCTCATCATTTTCTCTCTGACACACACACACACACACACACACACACACACACACACATTACAATGCAAGGTGTTAATCAAAAGATGTCTCTGATTTGCTATTCAAACTCAGAGAAGTTTACAGGTATACACATTCATACCACTCTGAGTAATAAAACAGGCTATGTACATTATTCAACTACAATAAACAGGGTATTATAAAGTTTACTTCCAAAATTTTGTTTCACCAGGAGGCTGAAGAACCTCTCCTGTCAAATATATCACAACATGAAGACATGCCACATCCCTCAGTTGTGATTTTGTACGGACAGCAGAACACTGAATGAAACACAATATTGCAATCTGTTTCAAAGATAAAATAGCTGCATAACAGTGTTTCCTGGAGGTACATATGACTTTCTGTTTTTAATTATACAAACTATTCTCAGCAACAGAGCTGTTAGATTCAAAGAATAGCCACAAATCCTAATGTTCTCTTATATGTAATGTACATGGAAATAATGCATGTGGCAAAGTTCTGTACTGACCTCACAAAACATAAAAAAGAAAGCTTTGGAGAGATGCTTTTCATCTGAATTTTGCTACTGCATGCCAAGAATTGGTATGAATATTTTTAATAAAAATATGGTCCAATATGAACCATTAAAATCCAAACCAGCTCTTTTCCTTCAAACAAATACCAGCTATTACGTAATAATAATAATAATAATAATAATAATAATAATAATAATAATAATAATGACAACAAAAACAAAAATGTATGATCTTTCCAAGCAGGAGATTATGTTTAAATACTATCGGAGGAAACATAAGTTCTCTTTGCATTGATATTTGGTAATGTGATATGGATTTACATTAAACCTGCTGCATCATGCTGGCAGCTGAATCAGTCATCAGTAATTACAACACTAGAAAAACTGAAAAGCAGGAATTCTAAGAAATCATAATCACTGCAAAATTGGTTAGTAAGACTAAATCCTTTTCCTTTTTTTAAAAAAAAAAACAACATTTATAATAAAGAAAATAATGCCCTTAACTGACAGGAGGAAATTCATAGCCAAGAGGCTATCTAGGTCACACCAAGTTATTTCAAAGGCAGGGAAAAAAAAGGGGAAGAAATATGTAAAAAGGACTGACAGTTGACAGATGGAGACTAAAGCAAATGGTTGATGTCAGGATAACAGTTCTGAAGATTATGTGCTGAGAACATAGTCAAATTGCGGCAAAAGGAAAATATGAATAGCAGTTTGTGCCAGTAAGGTACAGTGTGTGTTTGCAAACCAAAAATTACTCTTGCCTAATATGAATTCTGCTTGTCGCTACATATTCTGATAGACCAGTTGTGTTTATAACCCTGTCAAAGAATGGGCATATCCAACACTGTAGTTATACTGTAGATTGCATATTCGATGCCTCACACACATTTGGTTTTGAGGTTGTAGCCAAGGACAATCACTGAACTTGCAGGATATGATTTGCACACACAGCATTTACCGAGAAAGGAGGCGTAGCAAATAACAATACTGAAGGTCTACTGAAACAGTATGGCAAGAATATTATTACATCGAGAGGCTCACTGGAAGTTGCTTTGTGGATTATTACATCTCCTCAAGTGGACAGTCATTCTAAGCTGTGCCAATGTCTGTAGGAGCGAGTGAATATGCTGCCTCACTTTTTACCAAAATTGCCCATTACAATTACATTTAAAAATTTTTAATTACATTTAAACATTGTTGTTAGTCTATCAGTCCTCAGTTGCTACTAATAATATATTAATGATTTTTAGGTTTTATGTCTGTGTGTAACAGAATAAATGCAGCTATATATTTCCAGATGAGTTTCACCCTAATTTATTGCAACGTCTTCTGTAACAGTATATGTTGTTGGAGCTTTACATGTGTCTTCACTGTTTTGTAAATGAAGTTGTTCATCTGCTTATGTGCATACACGTGCACATGCATGCACATGTGTGTACACAATCTCCCCCCCCCCCCTCCTTCCTTCTCTCTCTCTCTCTCTCTCTCTCTCTCTCTCTCTCTCTCTCTCTCTAATGTTCTTTTTTTCTACAGATCCCACTTGCCTTCCTTATACAATGATTCCCTAAACAAGGTGGAAATGTGTATGGGCAAAGTTGTGTGGCGAACTGACAAGAGTTCATTCATAGTGTTGCAAGCTGTAAAGCAGCTTACCAGCAGAACAGCAAGGACGCTTGCAGAACAACACTACATAACACATACTGCCATTGAAGATGCATCACTAAATTAGTGTGAAACTCATCCGGCAAAATGAACACTGCATTTATTCAATTTCACATAGAAAAATTATTAATATATTCTCATATAAGCTACAAGATCTGCTGACTTCTAACGACCCTCCTCCGTCCCAATTTTATATGGCCTACATTCAGATTTTGACCATCCTGGTATGAAACAGCATCACATTTGTCATTCCAGTTCCATCCCGAATCCTTTAGCAAACAGGCCACTCTCTATCTCTCCCCCATTTACACTGATCTTTCCCTGAAAATGTGAAGACAGTCCAAAACTATATTTACTGCAATTTTTCTGTGAGTCTTATCATTCCCTCTTTCATGAGTTTTCCCATTCACCTTTATAGTAATGTTATATTGTAACAGTTCCACAGTGTTGCATTGTTACTATAAATTTACATATATGTGCTTTCAAAATAGAAACTATTTATAATTAAAAAAAGAAAATTATTTTTACTACAATACTGTAATTTGGGAACACTTAAATATGTTAAGAGTTAATTTAATTTGTTATCTTTGCAGTGACAAAATGGCAACTTTATGATGTGATCAATGTACTGGCATTTGCCACAATTATCTTAAGTAGTACACCTCTATTATCAACTGCATGACAAAATCATGGTGGAACCATACAGTTTATTAAAAGTTAAATTCTGTGTCAGAGTATTCCTTGACACACAAGCAAGAAAAGTATCAATTATCTCCATGCACATTTCACTGGACAATACATGAGATTCCTGTTGGACGGGATATTATGAATGTCACTTTCCAGTGCTTGATTTGTGACGGTATGTGCCGGTACACTATACAAGTATCTCTGATGGAAGAAGTCATTAAAATAAGGTTTTAAGGCATTTAAATAAAAATAAAAAAGACCCCCCCCCCCTCCCCAGAATCTCACAGTATCGGAACCTCTTTTCTTACAAATCAAACATTGTCATTTTTTATGTTTGTCAAGGAGCTACAACAGTTGACCATCCTTAAGAGCATTCTTGCACCTTTTCTTGAAATTTAGCATTCCTATTATGGACACATCCCCCTTCCAAAGCGAAAACATTCATATTATAGTGTCACAAAACTCCATAAAACTGTGCAAATGTTCATACGTATTTGCCTACCTAAGTCTCTTACCATTCCATCTCTCAAGGAAAAAATTTCAAAACAACGAATGCCACTGACTACGTTTGTTTACCAATAACTGATACCTTATTCTACATAAACTGTCAATATACAAGTAGGGTTTTCATCCTCAATTATTGCAAAAGAAGAATTTCAATATAAAATGTAACAGGAACCTTAAATATTTGTGTTGTAACTACAAGATAACAAGTTATGTCTCACAAAACTGTGAAACAATATTAAAAAACTTTACATATGTGTACTGAACACACTATTAAAATCACAATTGTGTGTTTCAAATTAGTTAGGAAAGACCAAACTTAGCATGCCTTTTATTTGATTTAACAGATCTGAAGAAATTCAAACAGGTTGTCATTGCAAAGACTATTGCAACAATAGACTGTAATAAAAAAAAAAAATGTTAGGATTTTAAAACAGATAATCAAACTCAATTACTTACACATCATCATTACTATTAATTAATAGAGAGGGAGGGGGAGGGGCAGGTAAAATAAGAGTGACATATCAACTATGCCTCTCACTTAAAATTAAAATATTTTCTCCAATTTATAAATTTTATCCACCTGCACCACAGAAGGAAATAATGATATTAATTAATACACTTCATATTATTAAGGTCAAAAGTTATAAACTGAAGAAAGGGATTAACTACTACACCATATAGCCATCGTCAACACTACAAGCCGGAAGTACGCACTGATTCGGTGCCTAGTACTGCATGCGGTTTTCCCTGAGTATGGGGATGGTGTCTGCGAGGGTAGTTAGTTGAATGGTAATTTAGTTTACCATGTTAAACGTTTGCACTACAGCTTACTGTACTGGCCTAAAAAGTCATAACTCTACAATGACAAAAACTCATGTGTTTACTTGGTTTAAGTAGACCAGGATGGGGCAGCAGAAGTAGAATTTATTTTGCTTCATACCAAAATATAGGAATGAGTACTGTGCATGCTAGAAAAAATTAAAGCAGTCATCACCTGGGAGTTAGTTTCAGTACTGCAGTGCCTTCCTGGACAAGGTCCTATTGGAGGTGGTATGTCCTTGCCATCTTCCTATTGGAAAAACAATCCATCTTGCCATTTATAAGGGAGTTAAATTTAAAGTGGAGTTCAAATGACAGTACCCTCACCAGTTTCATAAAAAAAAAACAATTAAAGAGAAAAGTTCTCTCTCAAATTCACATCAAGAACTACTAGCCAAATGCCAACCTCATAATCCCATGCATAATTTGGCACAGCTGTCAGATGTTACCACAACTGACAAGTGACATAAGAGGACTGGGGTTAAATGGCACCAACTGCTGCATACAGTGCTTGTCACCAGCAATAAAATGAAGTCAGAACATAAAACAAGAGCACATCAGTTTCAAAATATACCAATATCACTAATAAGGGGTAAACTCCCTCTCACCAGAGTTGAATTTAAAATTTCAGGTAGAGAAGTAAACTGTCTGTTTACTTGTACAACAAGATGATACTTGCAAACTGCACGAAAGAGACAAGTTACTTCCCATATCACATCTACAAGAGGCTGAAGAGAGGCAAAACCAAAAAGTCACCATACAGATCCACCTAACTATGATGTTGCTGTTAGAAAGTAGAAACTAGTAAGCAAAAACCAGATTTAACACCTCCTGAAGTTTGATAGGGCAATCTTCCAGGAAAACAGAAATTCTGAAGCAGCAGTAAACGCTTAAAACAATACATTTACATTTTGTGAACAATCAACCTCAACTTGAATGATACTTGGTACAAACATATAAAATACTTAACACATTTCACTGGTTGTAAACCGCACAAAGAGCTGAAATTAGAAGTTTTAGCTGTTGCAAATATTGAAGTTTTTGTAACAGTATACCCGCCATCACTAGTGCTCATTACACAAGCAGCAAAAAAAGAACATACAATAACATTCTAGGCAGTCTTCAGTACATTTCAATTAAAAACTACATTTCACTTATTGTAATGGGTGGCAAGATACAAGCAAAGTCACAAATTAATATCACAGTTATGGTTTGTAAATGTTCATGACATTCAGTTGCATTAATAGTGAATCTTAAATGTGTAATAATCTATTTAGCACTATTCCCTCATCTGGAAGTTAGCTATTCAGTTATTCCCTCCTTATGGACTTAGTGATTGGTTCCGCCATACTGAAATGAACCACTAAGCGGCAAGGGCAGATTTTCTGTTGTTTAAAGTTAGCAGGGTGGAGACCAGATGATGTAAGTACTTCAAAAATCCTCAAAATATCCAAAATACTAGAGGGGAGATTTAAATGTCTTCAATATCAACATCTAATACATATTCCAAATTCAACTGCAAACTTTGCACACAAATATATAAAAGCACAGATCTTGCTTCATAATGCAATCAAAAATCTGTGTGTCACTAATAACTAAACAGTAAGAACACAGGCAAATTTTAACAAGTACAAGAATTATATACAAAACATAAAAAATTGTATGAGGACAGGCACATAAGTAGCAGAGATGTTTGTATATTTTTGTGCGAGTGCACATGTGAAAAAGAGAGGAGTACGGGAGAGGTGGTACACATTGTTATAAGCACATTAGTTACACTTTCTGCGACGGAAACTGAAATTTGAAAGCTGAATAACAATTTTTGTGTCTATTTATGAGCTTGTCATCCACCCGACACATCTTTTGAACGTACAATAGTGGTTGTCCTCATACCATTTTTTCCCTGTCATCCACATTGTTCATTATCTTATCAACATAAAATACAGTTACGCACAAGACGGTAATAAAACATGAATAAAATATTAATCTTATGCATATTATCTGGTATCAATCTTAATTATAAATATTATTGGCTATTGTTGGTAATCTATTGTAGTACCCTTTCACTGGTTTACTGAAACATTCTTAAAGGTTAAAAAAGGAAAGAGATCATTGTGTTCTCACATAATATGAGTGACTATTAAATTATTGGTTTGATGAGACATACATGAATTGTGAGATTCTTCCTCTCTATTTTCTGTCCACCAATGTATGCATACAGAGATGTTTGTATATTTTTGTGCGAGTGCACATGTGAAAAAGAGAGGAGTACGGGAGAGGTGGTACACATTGTTATAAGCACATTAGTTACACTTTCTGCGACGGAAACTGAAATTTGAAAGCTGAATAACAATTTTTGTGTCTATTTATGAGCTTGTCATCCACCCGACACATCTTTTGAACGTACAATAGTGGTTGTCCTCATACCATTTTTTCCCTGTCATCCACATTGTTCATTATCTTATCAACATAAAATACAGTTACGCACAAGACGGTAATAAAACATGAATAAAATATTAATCTTATGCATATTATCTGGTATCAATCTTAATTATAAATATTATTGGCTATTGTTGGTAATCTATTGTAGTACCCTTTCACTGGTTTACTGAAACATTCTTAAAGGTTAAAAAAGGAAAGAGATCATTGTGTTCTCACATAATATGAGTGACTATTAAATTATTGGTTTGATGAGACATACATGAATTGTGAGATTCTTCCTCTCTATTTTCTGTCCACCAATGTATGCATACAGAGATGTTTGTATATTTTTGTGCGAGTGCACATGTGAAAAAGAGAGGAGTACGGGAGAGGTGGTACACATTGTTATAAGCACATTAGTTACACTTTCTGCGACGGAAACTGAAATTTGAAAGCTGAATAACAATTTTTGTGTCTATTTATGAGCTTGTCATCCACCCGACACATCTTTTGAACGTACAATAGTGGTTGTCCTCATACCATTTTTTCCCTGTCATCCACATTGTTCATTATCTTATCAACATAAAATACAGTTACGCACAAGACGGTAATAAAACATGAATAAAATATTAATCTTATGCATATTATCTGGTATCAATCTTAATTATAAATATTATTGGCTATTGTTGGTAATCTATTGTAGTACCCTTTCACTGGTTTACTGAAACATTCTTAAAGGTTAAAAAAAGGAAAGAGATCATTGTGTTCTCACATAATATGAGTGACTATTAAATTATTGGTTTGATGAGACATACATGAATTGTGAGATTCTTCCTCTCTATTTTCTGTCCACCAATGTATGCATACAGCAGACTTAAAATACTGAAAGGGAAGTACTCCTTCCATCTCCTCCCACATGTGATTTAATGTATGAAAAATGACTCTACACAGTAATTACAAGCACAGATCTAACTATAAACAAATTAGACTGCAGCTACAAGCAATTATTCCTGTGAAAAACATAAATGACTTCTGTTTTCAATTTAAATTCCTTTTTTTTACTAGCAGGCATTTGGTAATTGTTATATGTGTGGGAATGAAGTGCAGATGCATAAACAATGTACTTATGAAAATATACATGCATTTAGTGTTGTAGATTTCATAGAACAACAAAAATACAGCAATTCAGTTTTTACACTTCTGTTTATTTAATAAATTTGCCCATACAGCTGCATTCTTTGAAAATTTTCAGACTCACATGCAGTCAATTCAGTACACGTAAACCCCATCCTCGGGCACCGCTCTGTTAGTCGGTTGTCGATTGTCACATTTTTGTGGGTGACACTTGGCTTGAGTTATATTATTGGTGGCCTCCAAAAGCTGTACGAGGATGACATTTAAGTACCTCAAGACTGGTACCTGTGAGTCAAAAAAATTCTTCAAGGAACACGGGTGGTCAAGCGAACTGAAAGAACGAAGGAAAGAAGAAAGGTGTGGGTTTAACACCCCATCAGTCACGAGGTCATTAAAAAGAGCCCAGATTGAGAAAAAGATAGGGAAGGAAATTGGTTGTGCCCCATCAAAGCGACCATACCAGCATTCACTTTAAGCAGGTTAGGGAACCACAGAAAACCTAAACTGGATGGCCAGGCAGGTATTCAAACTGCTGCACTTCCGAATACGAGTCCAGCCTCTTAGCACTGGCCTGGGCGCCTCGCCTGATGCAAGCAAACTGAGTAAACAGAAGGCATACTAATTTAGTTACAAGTATGATTTTCATAAACTGCATATCAAAACTGTTGTTAGGTTAGCACTTTTTCAATTTTCTTTGTCCTTTGTGGATGCCCACCACATTCTGCAATGTACACAGCAGATCAGTCTGTCACTAAAGCAAATTTTGCAGCAGCACAAAATGTGAATTTAAATAGTAGCTGGTATTTCACAAATTACTACTGCAACTAATGAAGCGATGTATTACTATCAGTTATCAATGCAACTGCTAATCTGTCTTATATGGGGCAAAATGATCTCTTGTGCATCTGTTACACATTCAAGTAATGATACGTTACAAAATGTATACTAAATTACTTCATATGGTCACTTTTCATTTTAAACAAATGTGTGTGAAGATGAAGGAGTAGATAGGTGATAAGTCACAGTAGGTGTATGTGTTGGGCTTTGTGTGGTGGTAGGGTTATGGAGGGAGGGAGGCAGAGGGAGAGAAGAAAGAAAGAGAAAGAGAGAGAGAGAGAGTGAGTGACAGAAAGAGAGAGAGAGAGAGAGAGAGAGAGAGAGAGAGAGAGATTTTGAAGTCTAACCTATACTTGTGTAGCTCATCTAGTTTTTTACAACCACAATATCCTCTACATTCATGTATGCAAATAAATCCATCAAATTGACTTTATGCAGAATCTTCTGATGCATTAGATAAGCACTTTTCATTGAAAAATAAAGAAATTAAAAATAGCTGTACAGTTCCTTGACACATGTCTTTGTTTCTCAAAGTACTCCTACAGCTGTAATGTCTATAATGGCACACAACACTGGAGCGGATCGCCTAGGCAGTTATTGTTACAGCAGTAATATACTGAGCAACCATAAAATTTCTTAGAGTTTATTATTCTGTATTTGTTTATTTTTATAAAAAATGTGTACTGCGACAAAGGAAGAACAAGATATGCTCCCCAGTTCCAGAAAACAAAGAAATACCAAGGCATAAAGCTGAAACGTACCAAATATTGTACTGATGATAATAATCAGCCATATAATTATTTTTCTCTCATAACAGTTCTAACAATCACAGAGGCACATAAGAGGAAATGAACTGTGGTCAGAGTGCCACAGAACAATATGAGAGAGGAGAAAAATGGCACAAATTATGAGGGGTTTTACATAATTATTTTTGCTCGCACACTGAGGCCACAGTCTCGACTGACTACACAGTTACGGAGAGGATCCACAGAGCCCCACCAAAGATACCAGTCTCCTCCTCCCTGCGAGCTGATAACTGTTAGCCCCCACTACAGCAAACGGTCCCAATCAAAAGTGTCCCCCACATCTGAGTCCGAGTCCTGCTGCTGTGAATACTGGCACCTGAACATGAGCTGATCGGCCTCTGCACCCTGCTGATGATCCAGATGCTGTTGCTGATTCTCTTGTTGCTGCTGTTGATGGTGTTGGTGTTCCTGCTGCTGCTGCTGCTGCTGCTGCTCCTGTTGCTGGTGCTGCTGCTGCTGCTGCTGCTGCTGCTGTTGTTGCTGTTGTTGTTGTTGCTGTTGCACGTAATCATAGTCGAGGCCTGCAGTTACCTGGGTGCCAGTATAGCAGCCACTGGCCTCAAGCGTAGTGGGAGTCGCACCGTAACGCACATACAAGTCATTGGAGGCAGAGGGTGGTGCCGATGGTGCTGCAGGATAAGAGCAGGACTCATCCAGGTACTGGTACTCCGAGAGAAGCCCTGTCAGCACGGCCGACAACTCCGCTGCATCTGCCAGCTCCAGGGCACTCTCACCCTCTGCAAATGCCGAGTTGCTGCTGCCTGTGGGCACAGAGTCCAGCATCGAGGAACCATTTGCTACTCGTGATGACTTCTGAGAAGTCAGCTTTCACTAATGAAGTCTTCTAAAGTTACTAGCCATGGAAAGAATTATCTTGAAGTAATGAGCAGGGAACCAATTGATAAGTCACTCTAAGATGGTGCTATCACTTGGCTAATTAATTAATTAATTTTTTATTTACATGTCAAGTTCTGTACGACCAAATTGGGAAGCATATCTCCAAGGTCATGGAACGTGTCAATACATAAAATTACAACATAAAAGTAATAACAGATAAAAATAATATGTTTATGAACCCAAAAAAAGTGAAGCCATAAGTTTAAGTAAACGCAAACAACAATGAAACAAGAATCAGCTTAATTTTCCAAGGAACTCCATGAGGAAACTCTTCAGTTTTGATTTGAAAGTGTGTGGATTACTGCTGAGATTTTTTAATTCTAGTGGTAGCTTATTGAAAATGGATGCAGCAGTATACTGCACACCTTTCTGCACAAAAGTTAAGGAAGTCTGATCCAAATGCAGGTCTGATTTCTGATGAGTATTAACTGAGTGAAAGCTGCTTATTCTTGGGAATAAGCTAACATTGTTAATGAGAAATGACAGTAAGGAATATATATATATTTTGAGAGGCCAATGTAAAAATACCCAGATTCCTGAACAATGATTGACAAGAGGTTCGTGAACTTACACCACAAAAATATACTTTTAGAATGGGAAGAGTTACCCCAAAATATAACATATGACATAAGTGAATGAAAATAAGCAAAGTAGACTAATTTTTGTGTCGAACAATCACCCACTTCAGATACTGTTCGAATAGTAAAAATGGCAGCATCTAGTCTTTGAACAAGATCCTGAACATGGGCTTTCCACGACAGTTTACTATCTATCTGAATGCCTAGAAATTTGAACTGTTCAGTTTCACTAATCATATGCCCATTCTGTGAAATTAAAAAGTCAGGTTTTGTTGAATTGTGTGTTAGAAAGGTAAAAACTGTGTCCTACTGTGATTTAGCATTAGTTTATTTTCTACAAGCCTGAACAGTATTTTATCAGATGTGACAATCATTTTTACAACATTCTTCCAGAGGCAAAGAGGAGAAATCTAAAAAAGGTATACAGAATATATCAGGACACTGAATATGTTGTGACTAATGAAAATTTGTGTTAAACTGGGACTCAAGTGCAGGCTTCCGGCTTTTCAAGAACAGTCACCCTAACAATTAGGCTATACGAGCACACATTTGAGGCTGACTGACGTTTCCAAAGGTTTTCTCCCAGAGCATATGTGGGGTGTACGAAGCATAACTTTTGCCAAAAGAGTGTAATAGTTTCTTCTCTAAGGCTTTTATACTAATTATTTTTGTGAACTGGTGTCTTCTGATCCTTCTGCCTGAGCCAGAGCAGAATGGGAAGCAGGAATCCAAGTCTGTACTGCCAGTGGTGCTGTTATGCTCTCCACTTAACATCTCAAATGATTCAATCACAAGAGCTTTCCCTGTAGTGTCCCTGGGAGATTACTCATTATCTCTGTTCCTGATCACCAACTGTGACATACGTCGTCTGCTCGAGTCGCCTTCAGTGAGATTGGACTTATCACAAATCCTGACACCTTCAATTCTTATGTATTCACTGACCATCCACAATTTACTTCAAATTGACTTAAGTTCTTAACACTTCCTCCTGCTATGTAGGGCCCTTGTATACCAATAACAATAAACAATTTTTGAGCCAAATTTGGATCCTTATACACCTATCATGTGACATCTCTTTCCTCATTCGGTCATTCTGTACTTATTGTTAGAAGTACAATCCTGTAACCTTTTAGCCTATTTGTGACTGCTAAAAGTCTTGACCAACAGTATATTCATGTGGAATGAGCAAAATGTAGCTTTGTCAGTAACATTCTTCAGAGTATGTGATCACATTGTCAGATCACGTTGTCAATGTGTAAAATTCTTCGACATTTTGGCCACTGTTGCAAATGGCCTTCCTGAGGGTGTTTTTGCAAATTGCTGAATAAGAAAAACTTAAGTTCTTATGAAAATGTTTCACTGTACAAAATTAAACTAAATGTAATTTTCTACAAAAAAGGTTACATTCATTTATTTCTACAGGACTAATAATTTCCGCATTATCAGGATGCATAAATCGCAGATTGTTAAAAGCGTGTTGTTCTGAAAAATTATAAAATTAACACTTCTTTAATTAAGTAGGTTAAAAGCAAATTTTAAATCTGTCAACCACATCTATGAGCAGTAGAGCCATATTCAGGGATAAATTGTGTTGCAGGAGTGCAACAAGGTGCAGGGGGTCAGTGTGGGTTTGAAGTGCAAGGGAATGTAGGTCATTGGATTGTGTTCGTGCACTTCCCTCCTTCATAGGTTTGCAGACTGTAGGTCAAGCTGGAGATTCCCCACTCTATCAACTCCACTACATCACAATAAGCAACTACAGAGTGTTTCACAAAATTATACCGACCCTCCAGAGCACACCTCAGGAATCACTGGCGATGTAGTGCACAGACGTGCCGAGGACTATTTATTTTGCACAAAATGCATTAACTCTACACTGACTGCAGGTACAAGTTACTGATAATACTGACACAGAATCTACGCACAAGGTGTGAGAGAAAAGTAATGGGACTGACAACACTGCAAGTGATCTGGCAACGCTGTGTTGTTCTGCTTGCATAGACCACTGCATTCATCCATGCCAGGAGCTCGGACCGAGTTTCAGCTCTGTACAGCAATCATTTGATTTTTGAAAGCACCGTCACAGAAGTTGTGTGTTATCAAATTGGAACAGCGGAATTTAGAACGAAGTTATGCCATCAAGTTTTGTGTTAAACTTGAGGAGTCTGCAAGTGTGGCATCTGAAAAGTTGAAACAGGCCTGTGGGGAACATATCCTATCAAATGTAGAAATTTTTCACCGTCACAAATCTTTTTGGAAGGCCAAGAACATGCTGAAGATGAACCTTGCTCAGAGAGACCTTCGACTTCAAAAACTGACAAAAACATCAAACGTGTGCTTGATCTTGCAAGGTCATAACCGACGTTTAACAATAAGGACCGTGGATGACCTGTTATACTTAAATATTTTCATAGTACATCAAATTTTGTCTGAAGTTTAGCACACAAAAAAGGTTTGTGCCATAATGGTGCTGAAAAACCTCACAACTGAACAGAAGGGCAATCAAAGAAATGTGTGCGTTGATCTTCTTGAGAGGATTGCCGATGGCCACAAATACGATCACAGGTGATCTTTTAGTACAATCCTGAGACAAAGCAGCGAAGTGAGGAGTGGCACACTGAGACACATCCTCAACCGAAAAAAGGTAGAATGAGCAAATGGAAGATCGAAATGGTGCCAATTTGCTTTCTCGGCGGTAGGAGTATCGTGTATGTAGAAAATTTCAATAATTTAATTATGTACTGCAGAACTTTTCATTTAGTTTAATTTTGTACTGGAAAAAGCTTTTGTTAGAAGCCGCGGCTTTCGAGTTACCTGAGAATAATATAAAAAAGTGACCTATAAACCCACCCCCACCCAAACGCACACAGTCCAAGTCAGGATTTTTTAGTTGCGTTTTTCATGACACTCCTTCCCAGCACTGTCCAATGATTTGCGACCACGTGATTTTTCCTCCCTAATCGACTTTTGTTGGTCTTTGCTGATTGGGCTAGTAGGTTGAGACAAAAAAGGGCTAAGGTTAGACCCAGGGGAAAGGCACATTTAACAAAAGTACTTTAAATGTGCAAGGAAGAATTGATAGTAAGTGTGTTGTGAATTAGGTAAGTATGGAAGCATTAGAGCAACTGTGGGAGCAAACTGCAGCTCTTCTGTTGGAGAAGCAACCTCTGAGGAAAAATTTGAATCAGGCAGCTGCAGAAATATCAGTGTTTCATGGGAATAAAAGATGCAAATACAGCTACTATTTCAGCTTCACAATATCAAGTTGTTTCACCACCTGTGGTAATGTCAGTTAAGTTGGAGGTAGAGTTTCATTGAGCAAGTTTATTCAGTCTTTTCCAGAATGGTTGAATAAAATGTGCACAAATCCCTAAAGAATATCAGATGTGTGCATCATTCTCATATGTGCACACAGTTGAGCAAGTTCAAATTGTATTGATGAAGACACTTCCAAACAAAAAAAGGATCAGTTTCAATCATGATAAGTAATCTACTTTGAGGAAAGACCATGCCACGGATTTTTTCGTATTTATAGATAGAATTCAAATTCGAGAAAGAAGAATAGCAATCAGTCACAAAAAACTTGAATTTTATTGCAGATCGATTTCAACTATAGAACAGTCATCATCGGTGCATAAAATACCTAGTATGATCACAGTGACATAAAGTTCAAGCACATGTAGACCACAATTTACAGAAATACATGCAGCACCCATTACAGTGAAACTGAAGTGGCCGAAGTCTAATACAAAGTTGAATCTGTTTCTGTTGCAGTTTTGTATTAGACCTCAACCACTTTGGTTCCACTAGCTGTATATTTCGTAATGACTGTTGGAACTTTAATAGTGGCAACTATTTATTTACAGCTTGTACAAAATAGCTATGTGTTTCAAAGTTTTACTGACCTTCAAAGTAGTCTCCAGCATTGTGTATAACCTGTTGCCAGCAATATGGAAGTTGTAGTATACTCTTAGCAGTGACAGTTGTGTTGACAATTCAAGTGGCGCAGTCTATTGCGCGACAAAGTTGTAGCAGTTCTGAAGTGAATACCGTGAAGTGTTTCCTTCAGTTTAGAAATCAAGTTGAACTCGTGAGGACTTACGTAAGGGGAGTGCAGTAAGTAGTATAGCACTTAGCAGCCCCATCAGTCAAACAAATCAATAACAGCCTGGACTGTATGTACTTGAGCAGTCCTGCAAAATGATGGTCAGGTCCTGCAGAAAGTGTCATCACTTCTGTTTCTATGCTGTTCATTTTTGGAACACAACCTACGACCAGCTTAGAGACAGAAGTGATGACACTTTCTGCAGAAGCTGACCATCATTTTGCAGGACAATGCTGAAGCATGTACAGTCCAAGTTGTTACTGATTTTTTTGACTGATAGGGCTGCGAAGTGCTATACCACTTACATACCACTTACTGCACTCCCCTGACTTAAGCCCTCATGAGTTCAACTCGATTTCTAAACTGTAGGAAACGCTTCACAGCATTCACTTCAGAACTGCTACAAATTCGTCAGGTAATAGACCGCACCGTTCGAACTGTCAATACAGCTGGCATTGTTAAGAGTATCCTACGACTTCCACATTGTTGGCAACGGGGTATACACGATGCTGGTGACTACTTTGATGGTCAGTAAAACTTTGAAACACGTATCTATTTTGTACAAGCTGTAAATAAATAGCTGCCACTATTAAATTCCTACCCTCGTATTTCTGTATTTAAATTGTGGTCCACATGTGCCTGAACTTTATGACAATGTGACCACACCAGATATTTTATCCCTTGACGATGACTATTCTACAGCTGAAATTGATCTGCAATAAAATTCAGGTAGGTCACGACTGATCGCTGTTCTTCCTCCCTGAAACTTTGACGGTCACTATGCAAAGAGATCTCATGTACTCCGACATAAATAAAATCTAAGTTGTTTCTTGCCACAGATTTTGACAGAATACTGAGAACAGAACAATACACATTCTACTTCACCAGGAGGTGGCTAGCAATACTGACATTTAGGGAATTGGTCCTAGAACAAGGGGTGAGATCAGTTCATGGTGCTAAGTGCCTTACATCAAACATTAGACTGAGGTAAGAGGGAAACTAGGTAGTAACAACTGTGAGCCACACATCTGACAAGTGCCATGTAACTGAAGCCGGGTGTGACCATTGCTATAGACCAGTACACCATGCATACTAGTGCTAGGCACCATATTACTTGCACTGCAGGAAATGAGCCATACAAAACAGCCATGCCCTAAGCCTCAATAAGAGCAGACAGAAAGTCAGCAAGGGGTAGAAGCAGAAATTGGGGAAATGCAACATAGCTGCCTCGCAGAGCTCCCATTAAACACCATTACACCAGTGAGAAGCATGGGATTAGAAACATTAGAAAATGTGACATTTACTGGAGAAGCAGAGAAGACAGAAGTGAAAATATTTTTAGAAACAGCAGCACAGACGGCTTAAATATTACTCCACAACCCCTTCTCCTCCCTTAGCAAGAGAAGCATGACCTCTCAGTCATCCACACTGTTTAGGATGTGAGACAATATACAATTTATACACGTGGGAGCTTAATCTGAAAACTGGGAAAGCAGTATTTGCGGCTGCAGTCCGACTAGTGGCTCAGGAAACCTGTTCTTTTTTTTTTTTTTTACTTGCTCCTGGGGAGTGATTTCCTGGAACGCATTCACACTTTGGTCTAGTTTCAATAGTTTACAGTTATTTGGCAGCAACAGTACTGACAGGCATGTGAGAAGGCTGAAAAAGGATTGGTCCAACCACTCTCAAAAGACTGACCCACTTTAAGGTATAAGTCAAGTGTTTCCAAGCTATATGCAGTGGAATGAGATGAGTTTTGTGGGTGCAGGTCAAATCTAGTGTCAATAATTTTGACAGATCAGATGTCACCATAACTGGGGAGTACAGATTTAGCAAGAGCCAATAAAATAAGTTGTGAAACAGGGAGCAAAGAAAAAGGATGAATGGGAAAAAAATTAGGAGATAGAAAAATATACGCAAATATCAGAAGTTAAAAGAAAAGTTTATGCAGCTGCCTGCATAGGATGGAAATAACTGTATTTAATACTTGAAGGATTTAGTTCAGTTTTTGAGGGACAGCAAGATTTTATGCTTCTAATTTAATGAATCATATCTCCACGGGCTACAAAGGGCTGATAAGCTAAAAACTGAACAGATTCCCTATCACTTTCAAACCTGTTGTTGAACAAAGCACTCAGAAGCATTTTGATGCTGGTAAATTTAGTCCTCAGTTTTGCCTACTGTCACACTCCTGTAACAGACGCAAGATGGAGAAAATCTGTATCAAATATGCGTTAACACAAGATGTTTGAACAAAGGCCCGTCATGAATAGATGAGACATTGGTTCATTTAAACAATTCCCAGTATTTCAGAACTTTAGATGTCAACCGATTTATCAGCAGCTACTCATCTCCTGTGATGACCATGAAAAGATGGAATATCTAATTATGAGAATTTGAGGATGTCCTCAGGGTTATATAAGGCACCAGCAACAATCCAACAATCTACAAATTTATTTATTATAAGGTTTAGACTTCCTATGAAATCTTCAACCTAGTCCATTGTTAACTGAGAATTTCCTTCCTCTTGTTATGTGAAAGAATTACTATCTTTTTTGGATTTGACAACTGTTGCCATCACTTTGTACCAAAATACATCACTACTGTCAAACATCTCATGAAATTACTAAGGAAGAGAGTGTTATTTAGGCTACATGGACTCTGAGTGTGTAACACTCTTGTTACAATTGAAAGATGTTTAAAGTTAATCAGCTGTTTTGGTACACACTGAGGAATGATTTGTACTCTTCTGTGATGCCAGTCATTACGCAACCGGGTATGTTGATGGTCAAGTTCATGGAGAATTTAAGCCCCCTATTCAGTACGCGTAGGCAGTTAAACAAAGCTGAACTCTCTTACAACACAACAGAGAAAGTACTTTTAGCTTTGTCTATAGAGCAAATTATTTCAAACGTTATTTGTATAGAAAAAGTTTACCGCTCCAACAGATCATTATGCATTAATGATATTTCAAGCCTCAAGGACCTTAGTAGGTGGTCACTACATGGGCATTTAAGTAAATAAGACTACTCAGTAAGACATGAGCTAAGAAACCCCTACCACAATACTGATGCCTCGAGTTGGGAAGTTCGGTATATAGACGTATATGATGTCCTGATTTTTGAACTTCAGGTAGCTCAGCAAGGGGATTAACAATGCAAGCAAATTCAAAGCACCATTTGGATTTGTTGTCATTAATAAAGTCCTCTGTCACAAAAAGGTCCATAGCAATAGTGTTCATCCCTACATTAGTGTAACCAAGCTACGACAGGTCAGGAATGATAAGGAATGCACTGACACTGGACAAACTGGCCAATGGTCGTCAACAGTGGATCACCACATGTGGATTGAAAGACATGCAACAAGAGAAGGATGGTCAACGGAGATGGCTTAGTAGAATAACAAGTCCCATCAAGTACCCATAGAACGAAACCTAAGAAGTAGCCAAAATGTGAGACCAAACAATGATGATTAAAAAGAACAATGCAAGAGAGCAGTGAATACACAACTGAGGCAGAGCCGCAGTGCACCAAGCTTTATAGGGCTGTGGTGGGCTTCAATTGACTGGTGAGATGGGTGTGCATCTAAACCTCGGCCTCTGTGGCTGATGTTGTGACAGTGCCACGAGATTTAAAAGTGCCGCTACGTCAGTACACAAACATGGCGACAGAGGCGCTCCGCAGCTCGGCTGAGCGTGGGAGCGCCACCTGGCTATGAACGGTGCCGGCCGCATGTCACGGCACGGCAGTTGAGTGACAGCTACGGCGTTGGTAGCATGAAACCCACTATTGTTTCTACGTTTGTATATCCACGCAATTTATTAGTGAATTAAAGGTTATAACACTTTTTGGCGACGAGGTCGGATATTTTTCTTCCAGCGTTGGAGTATTGCGCGTTCGTGTCTGGGCAGACATGGAACAGCTTATGCAAGCACTCATTGAACAACAAACACAGCTGACGGCTGCTATTCAGGCGTTGTCGACGTCGCTTACTCATCGTCTGTCGTCCTCTTCTCCGCCTCCGTTCCCTCCTTACGACGAGGCCGCTGAAGACTGGGAGGATTATGAGAAGCGTTTGCGGTAACACTTCTTGGCTTTCGGCGTTGTCGACGCTCCGATGTGTAAGTCGTTATTTCTATCTTGGATTTCCCCACGGATCTATCAGCTGCTATCTCAGTTAGCACCTCTGCGGGAACCTGCCTCTCTGTCCTTCCAAGAAATGTGTGATTTATTGTCTAACTATTACCGAAAAAACACCCACGTCGTTGCCGCCCACGTGGCGTTCTACCGGTGTCGTAAACAGCCCCATCAATCTTACCGGGCTTGGGCGGCGGAACTACACGGTCTGAGTAGGAAATGTCAGTTTGTCACGGACACTCATCATGAGTCTTATGCTGATTAATGGTTAGGGATGCTATTCTACGGCTTGCTCCTGATAAAGAAGTTCGGCAACATGCCCTACAACTGCCAAACCTGTCGTTGTCGGAAGTTCTAAGCATCGCTCAATCCTTTGAAGTGTCTCACGCTGCTGGCGCGCAAATAGACGCGTGGTGTGATGTGGGCGCTGTACAGTCAACTTTCGACACGGACAATTTGCCTGTTTCCCAGGAGAACGATGATGTGGCGGCGGTTCACTCGCGTAAACAACGTCGCGTTGGGCCGCTATGCTCGCAGCGAAAACAGCACCCACAGAAACAGGTTCGTTCCGCCCTTCCTTCTTGTCCACGTTGTTTTGTACAGCATGACAGGGCCGCGTGTCCAAAACGTTGGGACACGTGTAATTCATGTAGGAAAAAAGGCCACATTGCTTCTGTGTGTCAGTCCCCTCACGTTCCTGTCGACGAGGACGAGGCATCGGACATGGATGTTGACTGTGTGCTTTCTCAAACAAATAAGTTGTTTGTTACTGTTTGTGTTCTGGATAAAGACATTCGCATGCAAGTGGACACTGGCTCTGCAGTAACTCTAATTAATTCTCGCACGTATTTAGAGTTGGGCTCCCCTCCCTTGTCTCCAGTTACGCGAAATCTGAGAACTTATAATAAACAGAAAATTCCTATCGTTGGCCAGTTTGATGCTTCCACTGCTTACAAGTCTGTTGTTCGGCCCCTCATGTTTTACGTGGTGGATCATGCAGGCACTGAAAATCCGTTCGGTTATGACGCTTTCCAGTTGTTTGGGTTCTCCATTGATGATGATGTGCACCTCATATCTGAGGACATTCCGTATCAACAGCTGGATGGATTGTGTTCTGAATTCTCATCCATGTTCTCTGCTGGTCTGGGTCGTGCCAAGGATTTTGAAGCCCACATTACTCTTAAACCTACAGCTCGCCCTAAGTTTTTCCGGGCACGCCCTATTCCGATGGCGTTGCGGGCACCTGTCAAGGCTGAGATAGACAGTTTAACAGCTTCAGGGATTCTCCTTCCTGTTACCTCCAGCGAATGGGCATCGCCAATCGTGGTGGTTTCTAAACCCAACGGGAGTCTGCGATTGTGTGGCGATTTTAAAGCCACTGTCAACGCTCAGAGTCTCATTGACACTTATCCTCTTCCCCGTCCTGAGGAGTTATTTACCAAGCTCGCTGGGGGCCAGTTCTTTTCCACACTTGACTTATCGGAGGCGTACCATCAGTTGCCGTTGGATGCGTCTTCCAAGGAATTTCTCGTCATCAACACTCCTTGTGGGTTGTATCAGTACCAGCGGTTACCATTTGGTGTCGCTAGCACGCCGGCCATTTTTCAGCGGTTTTTGGAACAGCTCACGGCTTCCGTTCCTGGCTGCATCAACTACCTGGATGTCATTGTTGTCACGGGGGCCTCCACTGAGGAGCACCTTCGCAATTTGCGTTCATTATTTCGGGTTCTGCATTCGGCTGGGTTGAAGTGCAATCTGGACAAGTCACAGTTCTTCCAACCCTCCATTGTGTATCTTGGTTTCCACTTGTCCCGTGAAGGTATACGTCCTCTACGTCAGCACGTTGCGGCCATCACCGCTCTCCCCCGGCCGTCTACGGTAAAAGAACTTCAGGCGTTTCTAGGCAAGATTGCTTATTATCACAAATTCATTCCATCCGCGGCGGCGGTGGCTCATCCTCTGCATCAGCTGTTACACAAAAACGTACCTTTCTGTTGGTCCGACGAGTGTGAGCAGGCTTTTGTTCGCCTGAAGGCTCATTTGCAGTCGGCACCTTGTCTTGCCACCTTCCGTCCGGGTCAGCACTTGGTTCTGGCGACTGACGCGTCACAGTATGGCCTAGGGGCTGTTCTCGCCCATCGGTATGAGGATGGGTCGGAACGACCCATCGCCTATGCTTCAAAGACCCTCAACGATGCCCAACGGCGTTACTCTCAAATCGAAAAGGAGGCGCTCACTATCATTTATGCTCTAAAAAAGTTCAGCGTTTTTTTGTATGGTTCTAAGTTTCACCTCATCACCGACCACAAGCCGCTGGTCTCTCTGTTCAGCCCTTCGGCGTCGCTTCCGGATAAGGCGGCTCACCGCCTGCAACGTTGGGCCTTATACTTGTCTCGTTTTCACTATGAGATTCACTATCGCCCCACGGCCCAGCACGCCAACGCTGACGCGTTGTCGCGTTTGCCGATGGGCCCCGACCCGGTTTTCGATCGAGATGAACTGCTCTGTTTCCACATTGATGAGGAAGAACGTCGTGCGGTCGAGGGTTTTCCGCTTACAGGTTCGCAGGTCGCGTTGGCTACTGCGCGGGACCCGGTCCTGCGTCAGGTGATCGGTTTAGTTCAACGGGGTTGGCCGGACAGGACCAAGGGCCGGGCATCGGATCCCCTTCGCAACTACCATGCCTTGCGCCTTCGTCTGTCTGTTCGTGAGGGTGTTGTTCTTCTGGCCACGGATGGCGCATCTCCACGGGTCGTGGTGCCAGCTTCTCTTCGCAAAGATGTTCTCAAACTATTGCATGAAGGCCATTGGGGGATTTCTCGGACTAAGTCCCTGGCCCGCAGGCATGTTTATTGGCCCGGTATCGATTCGGACATCTCCCACATGGTTGCTGCGTGTGGTCAGTGTGCTCAACAACTGGCTGCACCCCGTACAATGCCCTCTCCGTGGCCTGATCCGGCGCAGCCATGGGAACGGGTGCACGCTGACTTTGCCGGCCCCTTCCTCGGCACTTATTGGCTACTGTTGATTGACGCCTTCTCGAAGTTTCCGTTTGTGGTTCGATGTCCGTCGCCCACCACTGCGGCGACGACGCTGGCTTTGTCAAAAATTTTTGCGCTAGAAGGTCTTCCCTCCACGATTGTCACGGACAACGGCCCTCAGTTCTCTTCGCAGGCCTTCCGTGATTTTTGTACTGGACACGGGATTCATCATGTTACAGCACCACCCTTCCATCCCCAATCGAATGGGGAGGTCGAGCGCCTTGTCCGCACTTTCAAAAGCCAGATGAAAAAATTCCTTACTGATTTTTCTACCGATGACGCTCTGTTGCAATTTCTGAGTTCTTATCGTTTCATGCCTCTGGGTGATCGCAGCCCTGCTGAACTCTAGCATGGCCGCCAACCGCGCACTCTACTGCACCTGCTTCACCCTGTCAGGCCTAGTACTGTGTCCCCTCTTACGGGAAAATACTCGGTGGGCGCAGACGTGTGGGCACGAGGGTATGGATCTCGCCCTAAATGGATTCCAGGGGTGGTCAAGGCTCTTCGCGGCCGCCGGCTTTGTGAAATACGTACGGACGACAGCATGGTTGTTCGTCATTACGACCAGATGCGCCCACGAGTGGTGGCCACGCCGGTGCCACCGCCCCTTCTTTCGCCTCCACCAGCCCGAGAAGCCAGTCCTGTCGCTGCTGCCGATCTCCCGTGCGTGTCGCTCCAGCCAACGTCGCTGCCGCTTCCGAGTACGCTGGAACCAGCCCCAGTCGCGACGCCGCCTTCTCCGGGACCCATCTCGCTGGAGCACACCCCCAGGTCCACGACACCTATGGATGCTGCTCCGGAGTTTTCACCCATCATCTCGTCCAGGAGGCACGTTCCACGCACAGGCTTCTGTCCTGGACATTTTCGACCATATTCTCGTGTTTCTCCACGGGATCTTCTCGGGGTCTCCCAAGAGGCCATGGATGTCTCCGCACTGTCCGTGTCTCCAAGGAAGTGAGTGTTTTTTTTTTCAAGGGGGGAAAAGTGTGACAGTGCCACGAGATTTAAAAGTGCCGCTACGTCAGTACACAAAACACGGCGACAGAGGCGCTCCGCAGCTCGGCTGAGCATGGGAGCACCACCTGGCTATGAACGGTGCCGGCCGCATGTCACGGCACGGCAGTTGAGTGACAGCTACGGCGTTGGTAGCATGAAACCCACTATTGTTTCTACGTTTGTATATCCACGCAATTTATTAGTGAATTAAAGGTTAGAACAGCTGAGTTCACAAAAATCACTGCTGGTGGTCTGGAGCACAAGTTATACCCTCGCAGTTGGGGGACTGGCAAAGTCGGGCTTTCCTACTCCGACTGAGTCACAGACGGCAGCGCAATGAGGAGGCAGGGGCAGAGCTGACTGCTATGATGGTACTGAAAACCCTTGGAGTGTTAGCTGTAGCAAGGTACCACCCGTGGTGGGTAGCCACCACCAACAAGTCTTTCGCTCCGTATGTGCTTTCCCACACAGTCGTGCCCAGAGAATAATGCCCCGCATGGTGGGTCCACTGTTCCTGGGGCTAGGAGACGGAGGAGAGTACGCGGCTGTTGCCCACAGTCGTGGATGGGAGTGGTCCTGTATGTGCTTGCTCAGGGACATTGTGAGCATAGCCATGGTGGTGATACTTCCCACGGCTTTTAACATCTGCTGTTTAAACACCTGCAACATATGCTCTGCTCCGCCAGTCGAGGACACGTACAATGGCAGACTAAATAGGTGTCTGATGCCATCTGAAACAAAGAATTGTTCGATAGCCGTTGCTGTAAGTTGAGGCACACTGTCCGACACAATGGTTCGGGGAAGCCCTTTGACGGAGAGAATTTGGACGAGTGGATTAACTGTGAGGTCTGTGTGTGTGTGTGTGTGTGTGTGTGTGTGTGTGTGTTTTTTTTTTTTGGTTGTGGTTTTAGGGCGCAAAACTGCTATGGTCATTAGCGCCCAGCCCGTGACTTAAGACAGTAAAAAACCGAAATTGAAAACCAGCAGCAATGGAAACAAACTCATAAAATTGGAGAAACTAAAAATAGAATGCTTAAAAATCCACTACAGAAAGGGGGTGGTTGTCCCCAAAAAAAGCTTCAAATGACTAACGTCATTTCACTGTCACTAATAAACTGGAGAACGCGGTCGGCTGAGCGCGTGTCATCTGCTAAAATCGACGATAGATCAGGCGATAGCTGTAGGCGGGAGCGTAACGGATTAAAATAGGGGCATTCAATTAAAAGGTGCCTGACCGTCCACGGCTGAGAGCAGTGGGGACAGAGTGGAGGAGGATCACCGCTTAAAAGATGTCGATGGCTAAAAAGACAGTGCCCTATCCGGAGTCGAGCTAAAATTACCTCCTCCCGACGACGCGTTCGGGAGGAAGAAGTCCAAGCGCAAGGAAGGGCTTTCACTTCCCGCAATTTATTACGGGGAAGTGTTGACCAATGCGCATGCCATAAATGAGCAACTTGGCGACATAAACCGCTCCGTAGATCGGTGAAGGGAAGCGACTGAATAGCTGGCCGAGGAAGAGAGACTGCAGCCTTGGCCGCCATATCGGCCGCCTCATTCCCACAGATACCAGCGTGTCCCGGGAGCCAGAGGAACGCCACCGAGACGCCCCCCAGGTGGAGCAAGCGCAGACAGTCCTGAATCCGGTGGACCAGAGGGTGCACAGGGTAAAGAGCTTGGAGACTGAGGAGAGAGCTGAGAGAATCTGAGCAGATAACGTACTGTATCCGCTGATGGCGGCGGATGTAGTGGACAGCCTGGAGAACAGCGTAAAGCTCCGCAGTATAAACCGAACACTGGCCGGGAAGCCGAAAGCGATTTGGGGTGTCGCCAACAATATAGGCACTCCCTACACCTAACGATGTTTTCGAGCCGTCGGTGTAAATAAATGTGGCGTCCGTCAGTTGTGCACATAGAGCAGCAAATGCCCGACGATAAACAAGTGTAGGGGTACCATCCTTGGGAAATTGACAAAGGTCACGGAGCAGGCAGATCCGGGGACGGAGCCAAGGCGGTGCTGTACCCCAAGTTGTCAAAAAGGTTTTCGGAAAGCGGCAGGAAAGAGAATCGAGCAATTGACGGAAGCGGACTCCCGGGGGTAGTAGGGAGGAGGAGCGGCCTGCATACCCTACATCAAAGGAGGCGTCGAAAAAAAGGTCATGGGCTGGATTAGCAGGCATGGAAGACAGATGGCTAGCATAACGACTCAGGAGGACTGCTCGCCGATTGGACAGCGGAGGTTCAGCAGTCTCAGCATAAAGGCTTTCCACAGGGCTAGTGTAAAAAGCTCCAGACACTAAACGTAATCCACGGTGGTGGATAGAGTCGAGACGCCGAAGAATAGACGGCCGAGCAGAGGAGTAGACTATGCTTCCGTAATCCAATTTTGAGCGCACTAAGGCGCGATAGAGGCGGAGAAGGACCACTCGGTCCGCTCCCCAGGAGGTACCATTCAGGACACGGAGGGTGTTAAGTGATCGCAGACAGCGAGCCGAAAGATAGGAGACGTGGGAGGACCAGCACAGTTTTCTGTCAAACATAAGACCCAAGAATTTAGCGACGTCTGAAAACGGAAGGTTGACAGGACCTAGATGTAAGGAGGGCGGAAGAAACTCCTTACGTCGCCAAAAATTGACACAAACGGTCTTACTGGGTGAGAAACGGAAGCCGGTTTCGATGCTCCACGAGTGGAGGCGATCGAGACATCCTTGAAGACGTCGTTCAAGAAGGCTGGTCCGTTGAGAGCTGTAGTAGATCGCAAAATCGTCCACAAAGAGGGAGCCCGAGACATCAGGAAGGAGACAATCCATAATTGGATTTATGGCGATGGCAAACAGTACAACACTCAGCACGGATCCCTGGGGTACCCCGTTTTCTTGGGAGAAAGTACGGGAGAGAGTAGTGTTCACCCGCACCCTAAAAGTGCGCTCTGCCATAAATTCGTGAAGAAAAAGGGGCAGCCGGCCTCGAAAGCCCCAAGAGAACAGTGTGCGGAGGATGCCTGTCCTCCAACAGGTATCGTATGCTCTCTCCAGATCGAAAAATATTGCTACCGTTTGGCGTTTCCGGAGAAAATTGTTCATGATATAAGTGGAGAGAGCAACAAGATGGTCAACTGCAGAACGATGCTTCCGGAATCCGCATTGGGCTGGTGTTAAAAGACTGCGGGATTCCAGCCACCAAGCTAAACGGTAATTCACCATACGCTCCAAAACCTTACAGACACTACTCGTGAGAGAAATGGGGCGATAGCTAGAGGGGAGATGTTTGTCCTTTCCAGGTTTCGGAACAGGAACGACAATAGCTTCCCGCCACCGTTTGGGAAAGGTACTGTCGGTCCAAATTCGATTATAAAGGCGAAGGAGGTAACGCAGACTAGGGGTTGATAAATGCAGCAACATTTGGACATGGATACCATCCGGTCCCGGGGTGGAGGAGCGATAAGATGAGAGGGCATGTTGGAGTTCCCGCATGGAGAAAACAGTATTGTAGCTTTTGTGATTTTGAGAGGAGAAAGCAAGAGGTCGCACTTCCGCTGCACGTTTCTTCGGGAGAAACGCTGGCGGGTAATTTGAAGAGCTCGAAATCTCAGCAAAGTGCTGACCCAACGAGTTAGAAATTGCGACGGGGTCCACTAAGGTATCATGCGCGACAGTGAGCCCAGAGACCGGGGAGAAACTAGGCGCGTCTGAGAACCGTCGAAGCCGACTCCAAACTTCCGAGGAGGGAGTGAAGGTGTTAAATGAGCTAATAAAGTATTTCCAGCTTGCCTTCTTGCTATCGCGGATGACGCGACGGCATCGCGCACGGAGCTGCTTATAGCGGATACAGTTGGCCAAAGTAGGATGGTGACGGAAAATGCGAAGAGCACGGCGCCGCTCACGTATTGCATCACGGCATGCCTCGTTCCACCAAGGAACTGGGGGGCGCCGGGGCAATTCGGAGGTGCGTGGTATTGAACATTCCGCAGCTGTAAGGATAACGTCAGTAATATGTGTGACCTCATCGTCGACGCTGGGAAAGCGACGGTCATCGAATGTCGCGAGAGACGAAAAAAGTGTCCAATCGGCTTGGGCAAACTTCCAGCGTCGCAGGCGCATATATGGCAGTTGAGGCTGCAGTCTGAGGACACATGGAAAGTGGTCACTCGAGTGTGTATCATCAAGGGCGAACCATTCGAAGCGCCGAGCTAGCGGAACAGTACCGACCGCAAGGTCCAAATGAGATAAGGTTGTCGTGGAGGCAGACAAAAATGTGGGGACCCCAGTGTTGAGGCAAACTAGATCCGCTTGGTGGAAGACGTCTAGCAATATGGAGCCACGTGGACAAGGATGTGGAGATCCCCAAAGCGGGTGGTGGGCATTGAAGTCCCCAACCTGCAAATAGGGGTGTGGAAGCTGACCAAGAAGATGAAGGAGATCAGCTCGTGCCATTGGTGTGGACGATGGGATGTATACAGTACAAAGAGAGAGCGTATATCCGGAAAGGGAAAGACGGACGGCGACAGCTTGGAAGGAAGTGTTTAAGGGGATTAGGTGATAATGGAGAGTATCATGGAGAAGAATCATGAGTCCTCCATGGGCTGGAGAGCCTTCAACAGAGGGGAGATCATATCGGACCGACTGAAAATGAGGGAGAACAAAGCGGTCATGGGGACGCAGCTTCGTTTCCTGAAGACAGAAGATGACCGGCGAGTAGGATCTTATGAGGATCGACAATTCATCCCTATTGGCTCGAATGCCGCGGATATTCCAGTGGATAATGGACATGGGGTGAACAGAAAATGGAGGACTGTGACCAAAGTTGCTGTCAACTCAAAGACTGCTCGGAGCTAGCGACCGACAGCATGGAATGGCAGTCAGCCGAAGGCAGAAGATCCTGATCCATAGGTTGGTCAGGAGCAGCTCCTGCCACCAGCGATCGGCCGGTTGACCGGCCACCAGCAGTGCGCCTCGGCGACACAGAAGATGGCCGAGGGCGATTTCCGCCAGGTGGTGCTGTAGAGGGGGCACGCCTTGGTGGAGAAGGGAGAGGAACTGGGTTTCTTTGTAGCCTTCTTGGAAGAATGTGGTTTAGATGAAGAAGGAACCGATGGTTGTGAAGTTGCGGTACGTAAAAACTCTTCACGAGTATGCTCTTTTTTCGAAGACTTGGCGTCCAACTTTTGGGCTCGAGATGTAGCAGAACCCGACGAAGGGTGAGCCATAGAGTGGGCAGGCGAAAGTGGTGAGGTTGATCGAGCGATCTTTGCGCTGGCCGATCTGACGACCGTGGTACTAAAGGTGAGGTCGCAAGTCTGCGTGGCCGCCTCCTTTGTTGGCCGAGGAGAAGCAAGGACAGCGCTGTATTTTCCTGTCTGAGGCACGGTGGGCTTGCGACTGGCGAATAATTTTCGAGCAGCAAAGGTCGACACCTTTTCCTTCACCCTTATTTCCTGGATGAGCTTCTCGTCCTTAAAAACGGGGCAATCTCGAGAGGAAGCAGCGTGGTCATCCATGCAGTTGATGCAGCGAGGGGATGGAGGTGGACAAGCACCCTCATGGGCATCCTTGCCACACGTTACACATTTGGCTGGATTGGAACAGTACTGGCTGGTGTGATTGAACCGCTGACATCGATAGCAACGCGTAGGGTTTGGGACGTAAGGGCGAACGGAAATTATCTCATAGCCTGCCTTGATTTTCGATGGGAGTTGAACTGTGTCAAATGTCAAGAAGACAGTGCGGGTTGGAATGATGTTCGTGTCAACCCGTTTCATTACTCTATGAACTGCCGTTACGCCCTGGTCAGACAGATAGTGCTGAATTTCTTCGTCAGACAATCCATCGAGGGAGCGTGTATAAATGACTCCACGCGAGGAATTTAAGGTATGGTGCGGTTCCACCCGGACAGGGAAGGTGTGGAGCAGAGAAGTACGCAGCAATTTTTGTGCCTGGAGGGCACTGTGTGTTTCTAACAACAGGGTGCCATTCCGTAATCTGGAACAAGACTTTACAGGACCTGCTATTGCGTCGACACCTTTCTGAATAATGAAAGGGTTGACCGTGGAGAAGTCGTGACCTTCATCAGACCGAGAAACAACAAGGAACTGTGGCAACGATGGAAGAATCGTCTGTGGCTGAGACTCAGTATACTTACGTTTGTGAGCAGACTTAGTGGATGGTGAGGAAACCATTGCGGAAGAATCCCCCATGATTACCGGAGTCTCCGATGGCGCGCTCCTCCCTTGTGGGGGCCCTCACTGAGGGCACTCCCGCCTTAGGTGATTGTTCACACCTCAGGTCACACCTCCCGACAAACGGACGGAGGGACCAATCGGCATTTTCGGAAGGTATCAGCTCGGGTAATCACCCCTCCCTGGGCCTGGCCGTTACCAGGGGGTACGTACGTGTCCTACCTGTCTACCCGGGGCGGGGAATTACGCGTTACCCCGTCACCGGCTACGCACGAAGGGCGTGGGTCGGCCTTCAGACACGCACAGGGAGGAAGAAAGAGAAAGGCAAAGGAAGGAAGAGAGGTCTCAAACGCCGCAGCGGAGAAAAGGGAAAGAGAAGAGGTAAGGAAAAGAGAAGGACAAAGGAAGGAAGAAGACAGAGAAGGACAAAGGAAGGAAGAAGACATAAAAGCAAGGAAGGCAAAGAATGCAGTACATTTACGAGCGTCCGTCTCCGGACGTAGGCACAAACCATACTCCCAGATGGGGAGAAAGGGAAGGAAAGAGCCAGAGGTGAGGGGAGGAGGGGCGAAGATAGGGATGGGGAAGGATGCGGAATGGGAAGGTATGCAGCCCGGAAAGGAAGGAAGGCCACATTAGCTCGGGGTCCCGTGCTCGCTACGCACGTATCCACAAAAGAGTTGTGGACCCCCTGGGGGGGGGTCTGTGTGGTGGAAACCACCTAGCCACATCTGGGTATTTAGAGTAAGCATCCACGAAAATTAGCGACAGAGTCCAGAAAGGGGTTCACAAAGTCCAAATGAATGTATTCCCAGGGGTCAAGGGGTGAAAGAATGAGCTGGCGCAATTCGATGCCGGGAGTGAGTGGAACATCTGTGCACCACAGCTTCCACAACTTCATTCAGCTTCAGCCAGCAGGTGTGTATCTGTGACATTCCCAAGTGCCTGCAATGGAGGATTTCTAAAACTTGAGGTTGCTGGCAGTCAGGATAATGACACAGTGAGCACCTGCCAGTGTGCGGCAGGAGAAAATTGATGACGACTGACTGACAGTGGGAAATGCGAGCCCAGGCTCACAGCTCAGGATTGGAGTTCTTCAAAAAATATGTGGGCCATCCACTGAACACACCATAAGATAAAAGTTGCAGCACATGTCTGCAGTGATTTGAGCAGCTGTAATGGGAAACCTGTCCAAAGTGTGCTGTCATTTCACATCTATGTGGAGACAGGAAATTTCCTGCTGGTCAAAGCCCCATGCAGACTTTTGTATTGGGATCCAGATGGACCATCTCACCTCGAATTAAAAAGTGAAGTCTCATCAGCAAATCATTCCTTGTAAACTGGTCACCTACAAGCGATATGACCAACAACGGTTGCTTGTGATCTTGATGAAATTCGGGTTGTGATGTGACCACATGGAATCATTGTGAATAATAATTTGAAAGTAACATAGAAATCTCTCAAAAGTGAGAGGGAAGCCAGTATTTTCAGTAAAAAAAAAAAGTCTCCAGGGAAGCCTAAGAAAGGAAGAGCAATTGTTGGAGAGTATCATGGGAGACGTGAAAGGCAGTGAAATGCCGTTTCAGCCATGGTAAATAAGTGTCTGAATTGTCTTTGGGAACATTAGGCAGAAATGCATGTGGGCGGCTTTCCACCTGGGCAGTGTCACCATTTGTACTGGGTTGGTACCTTGAATCTGCAGTCGATCCTTCAAAAGCTGAATGTCCTGATGATGCAACTCAGTTCGCTGCTGCTGTAGCTGTTGTAACAACTGTTGCTGCAAGAGAAGCTGTTGCTACTGCTGTTCCATGAGCTGCATGAGCTTTGTGTCCATAGGACACGGTGAAATTCTTACCTTGCTGCCAATTATTTTAACAGAGCTTCGACAGAGGGTTATAAACCGCTAAAAATGTGCCGAGACTGCACCAACCGGCCAAGGATCACAAGCAGCAGATTGTCGCGTGTGGACAGAAAGACAGTCAATGACAGGAGGATGGAGAAAGAAATCAGAGATCAAACAAACAATGAGTAAATAGAACAATACAAAAGAGCAGCAAATTCACAACTGAAGTGAGCTTTATAGGGCTGTGGTGAATATTAATTGGGTGGTGAGATGCGTGTGGCCTTGAGGCGCGTCGAAGCCAGCTCTGCAGATGGTGACACTAGTGCCTGTAGTTTTAACAATCTTACCTAATGGCCAAGATCAAGTTCCCAGTCTTTCAGCAGGCTCTGACAGTCAGTGGGCTGGGATACCTGACATATCCCTTAGAGAAAGAATTTTATAACAGCCAGATGTCACTAAACCATCTGAATTGTTTACCTTTGTTATAGTTAGCCTATTTCCTATTACAGCACAAATTAATAAATATGCCTTGTTGATTATTGACCAACACACACACACACACACACACACACACACACACACACACCTATGGCCCCAAAATGTGCCAGCTAAACTAGGAGTGGCAATGCTATTTTTCGGGTGGTGGACAGGCTGTGGTGGGAGTTAGTGTCGGGTAGGGTAGGTAGAGGGAGAGGAAGGCAGAAGGCAGGAAGAGGGACTGAGGATGGATGGCTAGCATCTCAAAGGAAAGTGACTGGTTTGCCTGCTAGGAATGCGGGAGGAATTGTAGCACCCACTGGGAAGCAGCACACGCTGAAGGTGAAGTGACGTGAACTGGGAGTGGATAACCAGATGGATGAAGGGGAACTGTTCAGTGGAGGGTGCAGGGACAGTGAGTTACCTGAGTCTGAGGCCAGAACAATTAGAGGAGCAGGAGATGTGCTGTAAGGATAACTCCCATATCCAAAGTTCAGAGAAGCTGGTGGTGGAGGGAAGGATCCAGGTGGCTCGGGCTGTAAAGCAGTCACTGAAACTGAGCATGTTGTGCTCAGGTGCACGTTTCATCGCTCTTTGATCTCAACAATAGTTTGGCGGTGGGCATTAAGCCTGGTCGACAGCTGGTTGGGAGTCATACGACATAGAAAGATATATAGTGTCTGCAGCAGAGCTGAAATATGACGAGGCTGCTTTCACAGTGGCTCAGCCTCTGATGTGGTAGGATGGCCTGTGACAGGACTGGAGTGGGAGGTGCTGTGTGGGTGGACAGGGCAGGTCTTGCACCTTGGTCTACCACAGGGATATGATTCCTGTCGCAAGAGATTGGGAGCAGGAGTGGCATAAGGGTGGACTAGGATCTTGTGTAGCTGGGTGGGTCACAGAACACCTCTTTAGAGGGGGTAGGAAGGATTTTGGATAGACTGTCACTCAAAATGGTAGAATAAGAGATAATCAAAGACCCAGTGAACAATACGGGTCAGTTGCTCCAGTCCAGATGATATTGTGTGATGAGGGGCATGCTCCTTTGTAGCTGATTCTTGGTGGTGGTGGGAGGGTTGAGGTGTGAGAGAATGTAGCATGGGAAACCTGTTTGTGGGCAAGGTTTGGGGGTATTGCCTGCATGTGAAGGCCTTTGTGAGGTCTTCAGCATACAGGGCAATGGAATTTTCATCACTGCAGATATGTTGTCTATGGGTGGCTAGGCTGTATGGCAGGAAGCTTTTGGTGTGGAAGGGAAGACAGCTTTTCGAGTGGAGGTACTGTTGGTGGTTAGTAGGTTTAATGAAGACAGAGGTGTGGATGGAGCCACAGAGAGGTAGAGATCAACGACCTGGAAGGTAGCACGTTGCTCCACAACCTCTACACCTTTTCTCCCACCTGTTTCACCAGGTCCTCCTCTACCCAATGCACCATTTTCCTGGACTTGACCTCCACCTCTCTGATAGCTCCATTCATACAACTGTCCACATTAAACCCACTAACCTCCAACAGTACCTGCCTTTCAACAGCTGCCATCCCTTTCACACCAAAAAATCTCTTTCCAGGGCTTCAGTTATCTCTCATTCTGCCCTGAAATGAGAGATATCCCACCCAAGACCCTTCCCACCCCTCCTAAATTGTTGTTCTAATAGCCACAAAAACCTACACAACAATTTAGATCATCCGCATTCCACTCCTACTCCCAAGCCCTTGCAACACATGTTATATTTCTGTGGGAGAGCAAGGTGCACGACATGCCAAATCAACCCACCCAGCACCTCCTACTCCAGTTCTGTCACAGCCTTATTCTATCCCATCAGAGGCCAGGCCACTGTGAAAGCAGCCATACCATACATCAACTCTGCTGCAAACACTGCACAGCTTTTCATGTTGGTATGACTACCCACCAGATGGCCACCTGGATGAATGTCCACCATCAAATTATTGTGAGAAATAAGGTAGACCACCCAGCAGCACAACATGCTCACTTTCAATGGCTGCTTCACAACCCAAGCCATCTGGATCCTTCCCTCCACCACCAGCTTCCCTGAATTACGCAGATGGAAGTTAGCCTTACAACACAATCTCTGCTTCCAGGATCGTCTTGGCCCCTATCTCAGATAATCCACTGTCCTCACATCCTCCACCCAACAGTTTCACCTTCCTCCACCCTGTCACCCTCTCCCAATTCAGCCCCACATCACCTTCAGTTAGTGCTGGTTCCCACAGGCGACTACAACTGTGCCAGCCAGCCCATATACCCGCCCTCTCTCCCTCATTCTTTCCTAGCAGGCAAATCAGTCACCTCTCTCCGAGATGGTAGCCACCCTCCACCACTTCCTCTCCCCTCCTTGTGCCCCATCTGACACTATCCCCACCACAACCAGTCTGCCTGCTGAAAAATAGCATTGGCACTCTTAGTCTAGCCAGCACCATGTAAGCAGATAGGTGTGTGTGTGTGTGTGTGTGTGTGTGTGTGTGTGTGTGTGTGCGCGCGCGCGCGCGCGCGCGCTCGCTCGCTCGCTCGCAGGCACGCACGCACGCACGCCTGTTTTACTCTAGTCCGTCAAAGGCGAACTCCAAAAGTTATCAAATTTTCTTGTACCTATCGACAACTCAATGCTTCTGCTTTTTGGTGAGTGGTCTCCTTTAATCCAGAAGTACTTACATAGTAATACCATTAGTTGTGTTATGTAGCATAGGGAAAAAATATTCCACTGAAAGGCAGCAAAGCAGGCTCAGACATGGTAATTGGATGTCTCTATAGGCCCCTTGGCTCAGCAACTGTTGTGGCTGAGCACCTGAAGGATAATTTGGAAAATATTTCGAGTAGATTTCCCCACCATGTTATAGTTCTGGGTGGAGATTTTAATTTGCCGGATATAGACTGGGAGACTCAAACGTTCGTAACGGGTGGCAAGGGCAAAGAATCCAGTGAAATTTTTTAAAGTGCTTTATCTGAAAACTGCCTTGAGCAGTTAAACAGAGAACCGACTCGTGGAGATAACATATTAGACCTTCTGGTGACAAACAGACCCGAACTATTTGAAACAGTTAACGCAGAACAGGGAATCAGCGATCATAAAGCGGTTACTGCATCGATGATTTCAGCTGTAAATAGAAATATTAAAAAAGGTAGGAAGATATTTCTGTTTAGGAAAAGTGACAAAAAGCAGATTTCAGAGTACCTGACGGCTCAACACAAAAGTTTTGTCTCAAGTACAGATAATGTTGAGGATCAGTGGACAAAGTTCAAAACCATTGTACAATATGTGTTAGATGAGTATGTGCCAAGCAAGATCGTAAGAGATGGAAAAGAGCCACTGTGGTACAACAACTGAGTTAGAAAACTGCTGCAAAGGGAACTTCACACAAACATAAACATAGCCAAAGCCTTGCAGACAAACAAAAATTATGCAAGGCGAAATGTAGTGTGGGGAGGGCTATGCGAGAAGAGTTCAATGAATTCGAAAGTAAAGTTCTATGTACTGACTTGGCAGAAAATCCTAAGAAATTTTGGTCTTATGTCAAAGTGGTAGGTGGATCAAAACAAAATGTCCAGACACTCTGTGACCAAAATGGTACTGAAACAGAGGATAACAGACTAAAGGCCGAAATACTAAATGTTGCACAAATGACAAGATGGTAGATATCGAAATAAATGACAGAGGGATAGAGAAACAATTAAAATCGCTCAAAAGAAGAAAGGCCGCTGGACCTGATGTGATACCAGTTCGATTTTACACAGAGTATGCGAAGGAACTTGCCCCCCTTCTTGCAGTGGTGTACCGTAGGTCTCTAGAAGAGTGTAGCGTTCCAAAGGATTGGAAAAAGGCACAGGTCATCCCCATTTTCTAGAAGGGACATCGAACAGATGTGCAGAACTATAGACCTATATCTCTAACGTCGATCAGTTGTAGAATTTTGGATCACTTATTATGTTCGAGTATAATGACTTTTCTGGAGACTAGAAATCTACTCTGTAGGAATCAGCAGGGGTTTCGAAATGACGATCGTATGAAACCCAGCTCGCGCTATTCGTCCACGAGACTCAGAGGGCCATAGACACAGGTTCCCAGGTAGATGCCGTGTTTCTTGACTTCCGCAAGGCATTCGATACAGTTCCCCACAGTCGTTTAATGAACAAAGTAAGAGCATATGGACTATCAGACCAATTGTGTGATTGGATTGAAGAGTTACTAGATAACAGAACGCAGCATGTCATTCTCAATGGAGAGAAGTCTTCCAAAGTAAGAGTGATTTCAGGTGTGCCGCACGGTTGTGTCTTAGACCGCTGCTATTCACAATATACATAAATGACCTTGTGGATGACATCGGAAGTTCACTGAGCCTTTTTGCGGATGATGCTGTGGCATATCGAGAGGTTTTAACAATGGAAAATTGTACTGAAATGTAGGAGGATCTGCAGTGAATTGACGCATGGTGCAGGGAATGGCAATTGAATCTCAATGTAGACAAGTCTAATGTGCTGTGAATACATAGAAAGAAAGATCTCTTATCATTTAGCTACAATATAGCAGGTCAGCAACTGGAAGCAGTTAATTCCATAAATTATCTGGGAGTACGCATGAGGAGTGATTTAAAATGGAATGATCATATAAAGTTGATCGTCGGTAAAGCAGATGCCAGACTGAGATTCATTGGAAGAATCCTAAGGAAATGCAATCCGAAAACAAAGGAAGTAGGTTACAGTACACTTGTTTGCCCACTGCTTGAATACTGCTCAGCAGTGTGGGATCCATACCAGATAGGGTTGATAGAAGAGATAGAGAAGATCCAACGGAGAGCAGCGCACTTCGTTACAGGATCATTTAGTAATCGCAAAAGCATTACGGAGATGATAGATAAACTCCAGTGGAAGACTCTGCAGGAGAGACACTCAGTAGCTTGGTACGGGCTTTTGTTGAAGCTTCGAGAACATACCTTCACTGAGAAGTCAAGCAATATATTGCTACCTCCTACGCATATCTCGCGAAGAGACCATGAGGATAAAATCAAAGAGATTAGAGCCCACACAGAGGCATACTGAGAATCCTTCTTTCCACAAACAATACGAGACTGGAATAGAAGGGAGAACCGATAGAGGTACTCAAGGAACCCTCCGCCACACGCCATCAGGTGGCTTGCAGAGTATGGATGTAGATGTAGAAAGCCAAAAAATTAAGGACACGGTATAATTACTCAAGTATATGAAAACACTGAATATAAGATGAACATCCCCCCTCCTATTTGTTAAGAGGATCCTTGAGAAAATTTTACTTTTAACATATTCTGACTAATCAGAATTACAAACTGTTTTACTGATCTATGTACCTGCTTAAAAAAGTTAACATTATACCAATTCCTAACTTAAGACAATTTACTGGTTGTCTACATTTTGATAGAACAAGGAGAAATAATATCAACAATAAGATTGGTTCACTTTAATTTTTATCGTAATTTCACTTTTTCCTTACTTTCTAAGCCAGTTGTCTGTAGTATCACTATCATCAATCATAATCATTGTCGCCGCCGCAGCCACCACCAATATCATCACCACCACCGCCACTGGTATCATTGCCTGGGATGATAGTTTAATCTAACCAATTAGAAGTACGAAAAAAGATAATGCATGAGGATCATTCCAAAAGAACAAAACACTTTTTCCTACAAAAATTTTTATTTGATATAGTTAAATGAAACTGTGTTTTACACACAATTTGATACCCAAGCTACTAGGTCTACAACTTTTCTTCCACATTCTTTTCTGGAATTCGGGGCTTTATTGTACAAACTTACAAAAGAATTATGATTCATAGTATTGCCCATCACTGGGCACTACATTCTCCCATCTTTTGGATAGCATACGAATCCCATGGCGGAAGAACTGGGCATCTTTTGCGTTTGTTTTTAGCAAACAGAACACAGCATGTTGTTCTCAATGGAGAGACATCTACAGACGTTAAAGTAACCTCTGGCGTGCCACAGGGGAGTGTTATGGGACCATTGCTTTTCACAATATATATAAATGACCTAGTAGATAGTGTCGGAAGTTCCATGCGGCTTTTCGCGGATGATGCTGTAGTATACAGAGAAGTTGCAGCATTAGAAAATTGTAGCGAAATGCAGGAAGATCTGCAGCGGATAGGCACTTGGTGCAGGGAGTGGCAACTGACCCTTAACATAGACAAATGTAATGTATTGCGAATACATAGAAAGAAGGATCCTTTATTGTATGATTATATGATAGCGGAACAAACACTGGTAGCAGTTACTTCTGTAAAATATCTGGGAGTATGCGTGCGGAACGATTTGAAGTGGAATGATCATATAAAATTAATTGTTGGTAAGGCGGGTACCAGGTTGAGATTCATTGGGAGAGTCCTTAGAAAATGTAGTCCATCAACAAAGGAGGTGGCTTACAAAACACTCGTTCGACCTATACTTGAGTATTGCTCATCAGTGTGGGATCCGTACCAGATCGGGTTGACGGAGGAGATAGAGAAGATCCAAAGAAGAGCCGCGCGTTTCGTCACAGGGTTATTTGGTAACCGTGATAGCGTTACGGAGATGTTTAACAAACTCAAGTGGCAGACCCTGCAAGAGAGGCGCTCTGCATCGCGGTGTAGCTTGCTCGCCAGGTTTCGAGAGGGTGCGTTTCTGGATGAGGTATCGAATATATTGCTTCCCCCTACTTATACCTCCCGAGGAGATCACGAATGTAAAATTGGAGAGATTAGAGCCCGCACAGAGGCTTTCAGACAGTCGTTCTTCCCGCGAACCATACGCGACTGGAACAGGAAAGGGAGATAATGACAGTGGCACGTAAAGTGCCCTCTGCCACACACCGTTGGGTGGCTTGCGGAGTATAAATGTAGATGTAGATGTAGATGTAGATGATCCATGAAACAATTCAATTTTTCTCTTGTTCATATGATCGGTAGTGTTGGTCAGCCACACTGTATGCCACTGATCGAAAAAGGTGGTAGTTAGAGTGTGCAACGTATGGAGAATACAGCAGGAGTGATAGGACTTCTCATTTCAATGTTTCCATGTATATTTTGATGGGTTTTGCGACATGGGGTTGAGCAGTGACCTGCTGCAAAATTACCTTTACGTGTCTCTCGCTGTACTGTGACCATTTGTGTTTCAGTGCTGGGCTCGAATGCATCAGTTGCTTTCGATAACGATGTCCTGTGACTGTCTTCGTCTGTTTCAGTAGCTACGAAAAAGTGGTGTCTTCCACTGCCACGCCGGACTTCAACATAAAAATCACCGTTCTTAAGGCGTTGAAAACATTCTCTGTACATTCTTCCACTAACAGTTACCTCACCATTTGTCTTACCCAACATTTTAAGAGCTACAGCCGCAGATTTCTTCATGTTAAAGCAGAAAATTAAAACTTCCTACAAATGGCGAGAAATGGGTACGTAAGTTGATGTACTTAATCGAGAATAACCTTATGATGCAATCACAAATCAACTAATATTTTTATGGCATTATGTTTACAGATGCCTAAGCTTATTGTATTACGTCTATGACTAACCACCCAAACCCCACTTGCCGCTACTGCCGTCTATTGCAAAACGGCGGAAGCAAAGTTGAAGACCTAATATTTTTCTACCTAGTCACCATTCAAGTTTAGGTACTTGTCATACCATTTTACCAGCTTTTCTATGACTTCTGCATATTCTATTGTCACCAGGTTGTTGAACTACCGATTAACGGCTTCTTTAAGTTCATCATCACTTCCAGAGTGTTGTCCACTCAAGAAATCTTTCAATTTGGAGAAGTGATAATCACTTGTAGCTAAGTCCAGACTGTATGGTGGATGCTAAAACATTTCCTACTGAAACTGATGAAGCAAGTCCTATGTCACTCCCACTACCTGCGGACATGCATTATCGTGAAGGAGCATGACTCCACCGGCTAGCATTCCATGCCACTTGTTTTTAATGGGGTGGCGAAATTGTTGAAGTAGCTGATAGCAGGCCACTGCACTTATGGTGTCACCTCCATGTAGTCAATCAGCGTGACACTCTTACGATTCCAAAACACTGTAACCATAACCTATCTGATGCCATCAATTTGTTTTGCTTTTTATTTTCAGTTTAGTTGGGTATTATGAATAATGCCATTTCACTGACTGATGCTTTTTTTCTAGTGTGAAATGTGATAGCCAAATCTCATCACCAGTGACAATGTGATTCAAAAATTCAAACATTCTTTACTTTCTGAATGACCCTCCCATTTTTACACATGAGCTGGAATGAAATTTATAATCTTGCTTGTCATAAATATTCACCTGTTTCTTCCAAATATGTTGCGACTCCAATGATTGTGGTTGGACCTAAGAGCACAGCTGTCTTTTCCGAATGAATAACGGATTTCGCATCTACATTGATGTGAGAATATGACAACATTGCTTTGTCCTTTGCCTCCAAATATGTTGTATGCCCACAATGTAGATGCATTTGTGAACACTTCTTCATTGTGAATTGGTCTGACATTCCATGTGACTATGTGTTATGTGTATATTACCTACATTTAAATTGGCTGTTGCCTAACCAAGCACTGCTAGTTCAGCTTTAATAGGTCTGGCTTGAAAATGGGCTTCGTAGTTCGATACTAGTGTCTGGAGGGTTATGTGCCTAGTAAGTGGATAAAGGATGGGAAAGACCCACCATGATTTAATAACGAAATTCAACAGATGCTGGGGAAGCAGAAGCTGTTGCACTCTCAGTTCAACAGCAAATGCACAAATTATGACAAGTGAAGGTTAGCAGAGATCTGCAGGTCAGTGGAAAGATCTATTCGTGAAGCATACAATAACTACCACTGTCACACCCTATCAGAAGATCTGGCAGAGAACCCAAGAAAATTCTTGTCTTGCGTAAAATCGCTAAGCAGGTCTAAGGCTTCAATTCATCCCCTTGTCGATCAGTCTGGTGTGGCAGTTAAAGACAGAAAAGTGAAAGCCAAAGTTTTAAATTTCAAGTTCAAGAAATCATTCACACAGAAGAATTGTACAAACATACCATCATTTGACCATCAGATAGACTTATATATGGATAACATAGTAAGGTGCATATCTAGCATAGAGAAGCAACTGAAAGATTTGAAAGCAAGTAATTCACTAGATCTGGATGGAATCCCACTTCGATTTTACAAAGAGTACTCTATGGCAATGGCCCACTACTTAGCTTGCATTTATTGTGAATCTCTCGCCCAGCACAAAGTCCCAAGCAACTGGAAAAAAGCTCAAACGACTCCAATATATAAGAAGGGTAAAAGAACGGACCCGCAAAATTACAGACCAATATCCCTAACTGCTTTTGCTGCAGAATCCTCGAACATATTCTCAGTTTGAATATAATAAACTTTCTTGAGACTGAGACGCTTATATCCACAAACCAGGGTGGTTTTAGAAAGCATTGCTCGTGCAAAACTCAGCTTGTCATTTTCTCACGATACACTACAAACTATGGATGAAGGGCAACAGGCAGATTCCATATGTCTAGATTTCCGGAAAGCGTTTGATATGGTGGCCCACTGCAAGCTGTTAAAAAAAGATATGAGCATACAGTATAAGTTCATAGATATGTGAGTGGCTCAAAGACTTTTTAAGTAACAGACCCCAGTATGCTGTCCTTGATGGCAAGTGTTGGTCAGAGACAAGGATATTGTATGGAGTGCCCCAGGGAAGTGTGATAGGACCGCTGTTGTTCTCTACACACATAAATGATATGGCGGACATGGTGAGCAGCTATCTGTGGTTGTTTGTGTGGTGTCATCGCCAGACACCACACTTGCTAGGTGGTAGCTTTAAATCGGCTGCGGTCCATTAGTACATGTCGGACCCGCGTGTCGCCACTGTCAGTAATTGCAGACCGAGCGCCGCCACACAGCAGGTCTAGAGAGACGTACTAGGACTCGTCCCAGTTGTACGGACGACTTTGCTAGCGACTACACTGACGAAGCCTCTCTCTCATTTGCCGAGAGATAGTTAGAATAGCCTTCAGCTAAGTCCATGGCTACGACCTAGCAAGGCGCCATTAACCATTTCTAGAGAGAGTCTCACTTGTATCATCAAGAATGCTGTATACAAATGATGGATTAAAGTTAAGTATTCCAGGAGCTACGTACTTTTCTTTATAGCATTCATTACGTATCCTGTTTCAGACCTAAAGCAAGCCTGCGTGAATTAAGCGCGTGCCCTTTCGGCTTCTTCGCCTTGTGCCTAGACTGTCTTGTCTAGACACAACAGTTTGCTGATGATGCTGTGGTGTACAGTAAGATGTATAAGTTGAATGACTGTAGGAAGGTACACAATGATTCAGACAAAATTTCCAGTTTGTGTGATGAATGGCAGCTAGCCCTAGATGTGGAAAAATGTAAGTTAATGCACAAGATGAAATCTCTAATGTTCCAATACAGTATTTCTTGTGTCCTGTTTGATGCAGCCCAGTCATTTAAATACCTGGGCATAACGTTGCAAAGCAATATGAGAGGGAACGAGCACATAAGAACAGTGGTAGGGAAGGTGAATGGTCAAATTTTGTTTATTGGGAGAATTTTTGGAAAGAGTGGTTCCTTGTACAGGAGACCACATATAGGGCACTGGTGCAACCTATTCTTGAGAACTGCTCAAGTGTTTGGGATCCGTATCAGGTCAGACTGAAGGAAGACATCGAAGCAATTCAGAGGTGGACTGCTAAATTTGTTATTGATGTAGATGTAGCACCAGCAGAATTAAACACAACCATGAACAAATTACAATACAGAATTTATGCTACACACTTGCTCTTAAACCAAACTCCTATCTGTTTCAGTGATGTCTTTCATCAAATGAATGTTGGCACTGCCTTCACATCACTTCCTTCAAACAATGTCAGCACCTGACACACTCAGAACCACCTACAATAGTACAGGAGACAATAGGAGAGTATGCCCTTGTTATTTAACCACATCTGCTGACCAGCTCTGCGTCATCAGTTAGTCCTTGCTTTACAAATTCCACAACACCGAAAAATAACTAAGAACCTTCAATCCCATGTGGCATATCCTATCACCGACAAGAAGACAGCAGGAGAAGTGTGTACAGTAGCAGCTACAGTTACTGTTACATACCAGAGAGGTCTGCAGAGTAGCCGTGAATGGCAGTGGCATCTGCTACCTGCCAACCGGGTATGGATGGCGTGGACGACACTGTTGGGGCGACAGGGCCAGCTGTGTACACGCAGTTGCTCAGGTCACTGCCCCCGCTCCCATTGCTGCCACACTCTGGGCTATACGGGACTGCTGCCTGTAATGTATATACACAGGAACACTGCTTATGGGTAAATTTCCATTGGGCAGCCACTGATGACAGAGATAATACAGTAACAGCATGGAAACATATCCACAAAATCCAGCAGCTCTAAAAAAATTCTGAAAATTTATAATTATACTTATATATAACAATATGTAATATAAGACATGTGACCAGTGTCAGCAACAAAAGAGAGAGAGAGAGAGAGAGAGAGAGAGAGAGAGAGAGACTCAGGATAAATATTTAGTCTGTTCCCCACCTCTTTTTACATTACTCATTGGGTTTCTGTCCTAAAGATGGACATAAAATTTCTAACTCATCTGTCACTCTCTCTTTATATAATCTAGAAAACTCACTAAAAGAAGTGTCCATCTGTAGCAGCTAAACATATTTATTATGGTGGGTTAAAAAGCTGTCAATAGCTATTCGTTCTCAGAAATCACCGAAAAGAAATTAAAGCTATTCTTAACCCCAAGGCTGGCTTGAACACTGCAGAACAAGATTTACCTATTCAATTACAGATGAGTCTACAGTTTAACATACACTCTGAAACATAGTGTAACTCATCATTTTTCACACAACAAGCATGCCAGAGGTGATGAGTGAAAGACAAAAATCCCAGAACTGAGTGGCAATCAAACCATGGATCTTTGGAACTGCAGTCTGGCACTTATGCATCGAGCCACACAGAATTCTACTATCTACCTCTGAATGTCAGCCACACACTAACTTCTCTGAAACCTGGCCTCAAGTACATATACCTATTTCATACCAAACATTCACTTCCCACTCCACTTATTAAATTGACAGCTTTGGCTCACTATGAATTCTTGCTGCATCCTTTGTAGTCTTTTCATTGTTACATCTTGGTATCATCAAATCTAACCTTCCTTATCTTATCCAGATAAAAGCCCCTCCAGTCAGTACAACTAGAAGGCCAGTCACCTACAGAAGTCTTACCCCACCTAACAATCATCTCTGTGAACAGTGCTTTTTCCACTGTTGTTGTGAACTGATGCACACACTCAGTTGAAGGACAACACAACTTGTACCTGGCTCCATTCACGATCCCACTGACGTATGTCGAATTCCCCTCCCTTGTGGTACATCGCTCGTCTCATCTCCATTTATAAACTTGAGCACTTTGGATGTCCAACAGTGGCTGGCACTGCAGAGATGACAAATCCTTGCAAAATAGTGCATTCACTTCACATGTAGAGCCTATTAACTTAAATCACAGCTACCAAGCATTTCAATCTCAGAGTATACCCAATTCCCATTCTGCTTTGACCCACAGTGTAGACTGTGCCTACCTTTCTATTAGTTTCCTATTTCGTATTACCTCAGTAAACTCTGGCATTTCTTATGTAGGTGAATGGCTGATAACTCCATGGTTCCTCCACAGTCAGCTTTGAGTACGTCTTTACACGAGTGATTACATACACAAATCTGCAGTTCAAAGGTGCATAACCACAATATAGAGTGACTGGTGACACCTGTATATGCTAAATCTTCTAAAATTAGCTGTCATTCTTTCCATGTCTCAAATTTTACAGCTAGAATATAGCACTTTCCTATATGCTGGCCTGTCTCTTCAATTGCTCTATTCACAATAAAAATGGTTCAAGTGGCTCTGAGCACTATGGGACTTAACTTCTGAGGCCATCAGTCCCCTAGAACTCAGAACTACTTAAACCTAACTAACCTATGGACATCACACACATCCATGGCCGAGGCAGGATTCGAACCTGCGACCGTAGCGGTCGCGTGGTTCCAGACTGTAGCGCCTAGAACCGCTCGGCCACTCCGGCCGGCCTATTCACAATAAAGCACAGATCATCTACAGTACCTACACCTCAACATCTTTCTTACAATATTGAACTTTTCAGACATTATTTTTGCTGCAACGTACAATTTCTGCCCCTCCCTCAAAATACAATCTCAATGAGTGCTTTACAGAGCATTGTACTACCAACGAATCCTGTAGTACTGTGATGTCCTTCAGAGATCTGTTAATCAATCAAAGCAGATCTTTGAACATTTTCCTCAATAACACCTAAAACATTTTTCTCCAATCTGTTACTGTCAGATAATAGAGAGAGAGAGATGGCACCATAACAAATGGGCCAATGAAGACAGGCTATCACAGGTTCCCAGCAGTAGATGATGCTAAAGTTGCAGGCGACAGAGGAATACATCACACTGTGAGGTCCGGTAAATACACAGACAGGGCCTGCTTATGATCACTGCCACCAAGACAGTCATGTTGGCCTTCCCCAGAGGCTACGGGTCTGGTTACGTATTTTGCAGACATGAGATATCAACGTCATTTATTTAGATTTATTTAGTGTTACTGAGGGAGCAGTATCTTCCCCCCACTCTGCTTTCTTTTAGATTTATTTGTATTAAATTTATCTGGCATTATGCAGTGCATTACGCAGTGTAGTGACGGTTAATACAGTAAACGTGTTAAGTGTCTACTGTTTGCTTGACAGGTTCCAAATCCTCGAAGTTTCTCCTTCTTGATGAGAGCTATGGACCATGATGGATGGAAGGGTGGATGAATGAATGAATGAATGAATGAACAACTATTGAACTTATTCTTGAAGATGGCTCAGAGCCATTTGTGGAAACAGGAAAATTCGGGCCAAAACATTACACAGATGATTCCTATGCACATTATGACAACTATTCTAGCCAAATGATCTTCCATCGAGACCTTTCCAAGATGGCATACCTGGATACTCGGCACAGTCACAAAGATACAGAGATCCAGTACATTGGAGATCTAGGTGTCTTTCACTGTAATCCCCTCCCCCCTTTCCCAGTGCCCTTTTTACCTCCTTCCTTGTGGACATTAATAACACAAACCACAAAATGTTTCTTATATTTCTTTGTTGCTCAGGTATTCATTCTTAACTGAAATATTAGTTACTAGTTGGTCAGGATTTGTAAGACCGTCATTAACTAATCAAGTAACTTGAGAAGGGCAACAATAAAACTATGATGAGATGCATGACCAGTTATTTAAAGTCTTATGAAGCCTAACTGAGTAGTAAATAAGATTTTAATCAAGTAAGGACATGGGGTATAAATGTACTGAAAATTGTGGGCAAGAAATGTAACATTAGAAAAGTTTCATGATTTGCACAAACAGACAGAACCCAATCCTGTAAAATATATGCAAGTGACCACCTCCATGTCAATGCCTAGCTAGTCTATACCTGAATACACTCTTGTTCATCATCTACATCTACATGGATACTCTGCAAATCACATTCAAGTGCCTGGCAGAGCGTTCATCAAACCACCTTCACAATTCTCTATTATTCCAATCTTGTATAGCACACAGAAATAATGAACACCTATATCTTTCCATACGACCTCTAATTTCCTTATTTTATCATGGTGATTGTTTCTCCCTATGTAGGTCAGTGTCGACAAAATATTTTTGCATTCGGAGTAGAAAATTGGTGACTGGAAATTCATGAGAAGATTCCGTCACAACGAAAAACGCCTTTCTTTTAATGACTTCCAGCCCAAATCCTGTATTATTTCTGCAACACTCTCTCCCATATTTCGTGATAATACAAAACGTGCTGCCCTTCTTTGAACTTTTTCGATGTACTCTGTCAGTCCTATCTGGTAAGGATCCCACACCAGGCAGCAATATTCTAAAAGGGGATGGACAAGCGTAGTGTAGGCAGTCTCCTTGGTAGGTCTGTTACATTTTCAAAGTGTCCTGCCAATAAAACACAGTCTTTGGTTAGCCTTCCCCACAACATTTTCTATGTGTTCCTTCCAATTTAAGTTGTTCGTAATTGTAATAACTAGGTATTTAGTTGAATTTATGGTTTTTAGATTAGACTGATTTATCATGTAACCGAAGTTTAACGAGTTCCTTTTAGCACTCATGTGGATGATGTCACACTTTTCGTTATTTAGGGTCAACTGCCACTTTTCGTACCATTCAGATATCTTTTCTAAATCGTTTTGAGTTTGTTTTGATCTTCTGATGACTTAATTAGTTGATAAATGACAGCGTCATTTGCAAACAACCAAAGACGGCTGCTCAGGTTGTCTCCAAAATCGTTTAGATAGATAAGGAACAGCAAAGGGCCTATAACACTACCTTGGGAAACGTCAGAAATCACTTCTGTTTTACTTGACGACTTTCCATCAGTTACTACGAACTGTGACCTCTCTGACAGGAAATCACAAATCCAGTCACGTAACTAACAAGGGAATGGTCAGACTTGTCATGCTGAAACATGTATTGATTTTTTTAGCACTGTTATTTAACTGTGCAAAAGGTCCGTTTGCAAAATTGTTTCTGCTGACATGAACTGGAAGTCCCTAAAAAAAAATCACGAACATGGCTGTGTTTCCTGCTTGGCGCTTGCAGTGTCGGCTGGCCACCCCTGGAAATGGCGAGTCGCAAGCGTTGTGCGCATGGTCGGGAAGAGCGGCCGTCTTACCGCGCCGTTCACTAAAGAGGAATATCGCTGCAAGGTTTTGGTGGAAAGGGGGAATGAATATTCGTTTCTGTGGCATGCACGTCCTTTTAATTTCTGGTACGTATTTCGAAACATACCGTCTTGAAACCGGTTAGAGATATGAAAGATGTTCTGTACATGTTCATCTATACTCCGCAAGTCACTTTACGGTGAACATTCAATCTCCCCTCACAGGTGATGGCGAACCCTGTAAATGTTTTGCTGCTTGCCATAGAGATATACCACAGACGCCAAATGAAGCAATCAACAGAAAACACGTGTGAAGACTATGTGTTGTGCGACATGGTTGTTAAACTTCTAGACGAGCATGTAAATGGCGCAGACATGTGGCAAGAAACAACTGGAACACTCGATATTGCAGACTGTGACTCTACAGACGGCGAAGACACCGACGAAAGTTGCACTCGTGAAGACTCTTCGAGTGATAGTGCCGCGTACCATCATCAATTATCTCCGAAAGTAACACCAGCAACAACAATTATCTTATCAGACAAAGAAAAAGCGGTGACGTAATGGTTGAACGAAAGTGGTAAGAAACGCCTACGTGTCAGTACTGTTCAAAATAAGTATCGCTTTGTCCGTTCTGAACGTGAATTGTATAGATGGAAAAAGCAAGTCGCTCGACGACGTAATAGTCGACTGGAAATTGCGACGGAGGTAACTGCGCGACTTTTTGAGTTATTTACCGATGCCAGACAACAGTCATTTGGTGTGAGCAATACAACTTTGAGTGACTGGGCGTTAGAGATTGCCAACGCGATAGACGCTAAAGAATTTACGGCTTCTCAAAGTTGGATTAGTCGCTTCAAAAGATCACATAAAATTGTGGCACGAAAAATAACAAAATTTGTATCGAGAAACAGGTCGGAAAATGAAGTGACACAAATCGAAATGATATAAGCTTTTCTTACGAATGCAAAAAATACGATCGCTAGTTTTAGTGAATCATACGTGTACAATGCAGATCAGTCAGGTTTTCAAAAAGAAATGCATGCGAAAAGAACACTGTCATTCAAATGGGAAAAACATTTTAAGGCGATTGCACAGTCCACGACTGCACTCACCCATTCATACACTATAATGCCCATAATTAGTCTGGATGGTTCATTGCTGCCTAAAATTTATGTGCGTCCTCAAGAACCAACTGGACGTTTTGGACCACGTGTCAAAAGAACAATGTTCTACGCAAACAGTCTTGTAGTAGACGCATCGAAGTCTGGAAAAATGGCAAACGAAAATGTTACACTTTCCATACGTCATGCTTTTTTTTCCGTTGCATCGAAGTCTGGAAAAATGGAAATGAAAACGTTACACTTTTCATGCTTCATGCTTTTTTTTCCGTTCTGCGGGAACAAATCTCTTCTCCTAGATTCATGGTCAGGTCATAAACGGTCTGATTCATTAAAAGCTGTATTTCGAGCCCACCCTGACACAGAAGTAGAGATGCTTCAGATCCCACCCGGCACGACCAACGTAATTCAACCTGTAGACAGAGAATTTTTCCGCCAGTGGAAGGCATTTTACAGAAAACTAACAGAGAAAATTATTGTGTGCTGATCACTGCAATTTCCTGTCTATCACCGTGACAATATTCTCAAGCTGCAATCACTAGTACATTATCAATTTTCCTCCCCACGATTTCAGAATTTGATTAAATATGCGTGGCACTCCTCGAAATATGCCTGATTCATTCCTAACACCAGCCCAGTTTTGTCTACGGACATCCAACAACGTCTGTGATTCGCAGGGCTGTCATATGTCGCCTTTACTTGTATGTTCTTGGTGCACAAAAAACCTATGTTTTGAACAATGTATCAATGTTTCGCATTTTTGCGGTAATTACAAGAAATAAAATTTGGACATGTTCTAAACCGTATATTATTTGTGTCTATTTCATAGCTATTTGGAAAGAATGTCGTAGATAACATATCAGCCATATTTGTCAACGAATGTTTAATTATCATACGATCGCTTTCACTGGGGGAATCAGCTCTCTCAACGCTGTGGCAAGAGAGCGGCGCGTAGCTAACGCCACCTTGTCCCTAGATGGCATTGGTATAACGTAGCGAGAGAGGTCAGGGTTGTACAAGAGGCAGTTATAAGCGTGGAAACCATGCGACAATAATGTCTTACTTCATAAAATTGTTTACAGACTTCCAGGTCATGTCAGCAGCTAAAATTCTGCATACAGACTTCTTGCAATGTTAACTCACAGTGGTAAAAAAAGCAACACAGGTTTCGACATGACAAGTCTGACCATTCCCTTGTAAGACAATATTCCATAAGCACGCAATTTCACTACAAGCCACTTGTATGGTACAGTGTCAAAAGCCTTCCGGAAATCCAGAAATGTGGAATCAATCTGAAATACCTTGTCAATAGCACTCAATAATTCATGTGAATAAAGAGCTAGTTGTGTTTCACAGGAACGATGTTTTCTAAACCCATGTTGACTGTGTGTCAATAGACAGTTTTCTTCGAGGTAAGTCATAATGTTCGAACACAATATATGTTCTAAAATCCTGCTGCATATTGACGTTAACGATATGGGCCTGTAATTTAGTGGATTACTCCTACTACCTTTCTTGAATATTGGTGTGACCTGTGCAACTTTCCAGACTTTGGGAACGGATCTTTCGTCGAGCAAATGGTTGTATATGATTGTTAAGTATGGAGCTAATGCATCAGCATACTCCGAAAGGAACCTAGTTCAGGGTGTATACGTGGACAAGGAAAAAAAATTCCCGGATTTCCCGGTTAAAAATACACTTTCTCCCGGGTGGAAACATAGTTTTTCCCTGTTAATTGACAGTATATTTTCTCTCGAAACTGTGTAACTTACCAATCCTTTGAATGGTTATGGTTTTATACATGGGCGTAGAACTTCCCAGCGCTTTAGGAAACAAAACACCTTTTGGAAAGATGTTTGATGTGCAGTAACACGTACGTTGCATATTTTCATATTACGAAAGTATAAATTCGAATTCCACCAAACACCGCATGTTACTTCCCGAAGCATTGAAATTGAGATTGCGATGCATATTTGTAAGCCAGTCATAGCTCATGTCACGTGATCTCGCCAGCCAATGACAGTGGATATTCAGAGCTTCGGACACGTGGTGTAGTCACAGCCAATAGCAACATCACTGTTAAGTAGTGCGAACATACGAACAGGAAAAGTTAATGGTTTAAATTAATATACGAGGGCTATCCACAAAGTACATTACGTTTTTGTTTGTGTCCGTTATGGGTGGGGCTAGCGCGGCCATCTTGGTGTCATGGCATTCCGCCGCTCAGTCGGCATCCTGCTGTGCTAGTGAGAGGTTCGTGCTGTACTCCGCTGAGTTACTGTGACAGTTTGAAATGTCAGCGTTAATTGAAAATGCCGCGAAGTGTGAAGTGCATGCTGTAATAAGGTTTCTGACTGCAAAAAATCTGTACACCGATAGAAATCTGTCGGCAGCTTTGTGAAGTGTATGGGGACAACATAATCACTGAAGATGGAGTGCGTCAATGGGTCATAAAATTTAAAAATGGCTGAACTAACGTTCACGACGAAGAGCGAAGTGGAAGACCCAGAATAGTGACTGCCGAACTTGTCGAAAAAGTCGATGCCGCGGTCCGTGAAAACCGTAATTTCACAATAATGGAACTCTCTATGAGTTTTCCACAAATTTCACGAAGTTTGTTGCACGAAATCATTACTGAAAAGCTTGGTTACCACAAGTTTTGTGCAAGATGGATACCAAAAATCTTGACAGAGATTCACAAAAATCAGTGAATGGCTGCAGCGTTAAGGTTTTTCTACACCTACGAGAAAGATGGCGACTCATTACTCGATCGCATCATTACTGGTGATGAAACATGGGTTAAGCATGTGAACTGCGAGACAAAATTGCAGTCAATTCAGTGGGGGCACACAAATTCCCTCCAAAAACCCAAGAAATGCATGCAGACAATGTCGGCAAGGAAGGTGATGGCGACTGTCTTTTGGGACAGAAAAGGCGTGATTTTTGTGGATTTCCTGGAAAGAGGCACTACAATAAACTCTCAAAGGTATTGCCAAACTCTGCACAACCTTAGAAGAGCAATACAAAACAAGCGCAGGGGAAAGGTGGGCTCAAAGATCTTGCTGACTCATGACAACACCCGGGCCCACACGGCAAATGCCACTCGTGAAGTTCTCGAATCTTTTAAGTGGGAGTTGTTTCCTCATCCGCCGTACAGTCCCGACCTCGCACCGAGCGACTTCCACTTATTCCCAGCAATGAAGAAGTGGTTGGCTATGCAGCGTTTTGATGATGACACAAAGCTTCAAGAAGAGGTGACCACGTGGTTGAAGGCACAGGCGGCCGAATTTTACCACGAAGGGATTTCCAAGCTCGTCCATCGCTATGATAAGTGCCTTAATTTAAATGGCAACTATGTAGAAAAGTAGTATTTAAGTATGGCTTTCATCTGTATATAATAAAAAAATTTCCAATACTTTATTTATTTTTAATTCCAAAACGTAATGTACTTTGTGGATAGCCCTCGTATATAATGTTACTACAAGAAAAACAAAGCTTTAACATATAACATTGGTCTCTAAGGCCAATTTGCTGCAAGCTTTCACATATAATGTTGGTCTTTTATGCACGTATTACATTTTAAGATATATCACACAAATGTGCCAGTAAATTTTTTTAATAACTACATAAAAGTGTAATCTTCTTGGCTATAAATTCTTCTAAGTGGCTCATCATCAAAGAGCTGATTTTTAAATGAGTCCCAGATTCCCAGTGAAGTAGGCATCGACCTGATATTAAGCTTTTCAATGTGGTTTCGGGATGCAAATTTCCTTGGGTACCAGTACTTTGTTATCTCATGTCTGGCTCTTTGTTATTGCATAATAAAAACGTGCTAGAAGATGAAAACGTACACTTGAAATGCACCGAACAGTTGAAACTAGCCAATAGTTTGAAATTAAACCCTTTATTTAAAATATATTGACTGCCTCAGCGGAAAAGATTAATAAAAGAAAATTTCTTCAGCAAACCGATAAAAATAACTCCATTGTTCTGCATGGCAATTAATGCTTGACTGTCAGAAAGGTGGAAATAAAATAAAATCTGAAACTAATAACGTATTTTAGCCTCCTGTAATTATGTGAATGTATTTTAATTCACGATAGCTCCCGGCCAAAGAAATCAATTTTGTTTTCATTTGACGCGAGTGCAGTAGACAAAGAGGAAACAGCAAAATCACTAAATGTAAACATGGGTCACATGGAGACTACCCACTTCCCTATTACAACTCAGACTGCTCTGCGCATCAGACCTGTATCTACGATATTTCCGAACCAGGGCAATAGTAGATAGTGGCATCCCTCGAGCGTTTGAGATAGGACGTCCAAAATTTAAAAAAAAATCGAATTTTCAAAACTACGTTCATTTTGTAGCGCACGTCTTTTTGAAGACTCTGATACATAAAACATACGTTTCCGAGGAATTGTAAGACATGTTATCTGATCTTAAGTGTGCCAAAGTGCAGCGCCACACCTCTTCACACAGCATTCTTCTATCGCACGTCACTGTATTTCGGTTTGTGGAATTGAAACACGTATATTTTGTACTGGATGCCATCCAACTATATTCAGGACAGCGGAAATTAAAATGTCCTATGGTGCCTCTCCTGCTTCCAGTCGGCCGGTTTGACATCCTGTCCCTCTTTTTCTTTCTTTCTCTTTTTTTTTTTTTAAAAAAAAAAACTGTTCAGAAAATTTGCACTCTTTATTCCCTATTAGCTAACAACTTGCTCCTTTGTGTAACATAAAATTAAGTATAGGATACATAAAGCCAATAAAGAGAAGAGACAAGCAAGACAGTACACATTTCTTCAATCCTTAGCTCTTGGAATTTTTCTCTCTTTAATCTTGCTACAGCTTTACATGGCATGCTTTCCTTTCTGTGAAAGGATCTGTTACCTCATCAAAGTTCGTCAAACGTTTTGCTACTTGAAAAAACGAAATGTCGTTGTCTAATACTGAAAAAGCTGTAATCACAAATAGACCCAAGACTGGTGTGGTTTCTCGACCTGATTACCTATTTTTGTCACTGTCTGCGAGATAAAACAAAATAGGCCTTTATAATACTGCAGCAATTGTAACACACACCAAGTAAACGAGACTGTTTTGGCAGAAATGGTCATTTTTATAACATAGCAGAATATAATTCACGAAGTACCAATATCAAATGCCTATTAGGCCTACTACAAGCAAAAAGCTTTATGTTAGGAAATAGTTTAACACTTCATTCATACGCTTCGGTTTCTCGAGCATGAGATCGAAAAGGACTAGTGCGAAATTTTTATTGAAATTTGGAATCGACTTATTCTTCCATAATTTGTGTGATGTCCCCGTTTCTTCTCCTTCCTCGTTCTAACAAACAATGTTGTCATCACTAATTCTGCATTTATTCCTGCCAATGTCAAAGGTTATTGGCTGGTTAACTTCACTAACTCTGCCAGAATCACCAGTTTAGTTATCCCGCGATTATTCTCTTAGGCATTGTTACGTGTTCGTACAACGTGTTTTCCGCGCTACTTCCAGAATAGACCTTAAAGTGACTGCTAGCCGGAGACGGTACAACTGGCCCTTGCTAGTATAGCGATTTGGCCAAAAATTTTCTGTCAAAATTTCATTTTCTTGGATACACCGAGAAGATAATACGTAATCTTTCTTACCTGTTATTCCTCTTAGCCATTTATTCGCACTCTGGTATCTGAATCTATTGATTTCACTGGTAATCGTAACAACGCTCATCGTTCGCAAACCCTATCAACCACATAATCAGACAGTGGTTGGCATTCTTTTGTTCGGCTATACTCTGCTCAACTCGTATAGCCCATTTTGTCTGCAGGAAAGTTTATTTCTAGATGTGACGAAGATCCCACTGACAGAGACATCACGTACACTATGCACACATTCACAAATCAACTTATGATTCATTCAGAAATCAACTTAGAATGTGTTCAACAATGTTCAAAAACCGACAGGGACACATTTCAAAGTCATGAACAATCGATAGACCAACGTGCACTGGATGCTAGGCGCTTTGTGAAACAAGTTTTATACGTATTTGCCCCCCACCCCCCCATGCTCCTAGATCCAGGGCTGCTTCCCAATCTGGAAGCTTGAGCGCGCCAGTGAAATTTTTCCCGGTAGCACCTAGCTGCTTTTTTTTTTTTCCTTCTGTGACTGCTTACACAGCCAACAGCCACATTTCTGTAGCCAGAAGCGGAAGAAGATACTACTCAACTGCGCATGCGCATGATCCCACTCGTAACTGCTAAAACATATCTAATGTTAACAGTTGTGACGTCATGCTCATCGGAGGCAATTTGTTGTTACGAAGCATTGCATAGTCTTCCTAAAGCCTATGACACATTTTGCTGTTGGCAGACACTTGTATGAGCACTGTGTTTTGTTGCTGTATATGGCGCATCTCCTGTGCAAGTTTTATTTTAGTTTTTTCTCTTGTTCACGTTTTATGGCTGCAGTACGATTCTGCAGTAGCAGGATACAGTAATATCCCTTGTTAGAGTATTGGCACTTACCAGTCAAAATTACAAAAATTTCACTGAGAACAAAAACAATGAAAAATTCCTGGAATTCAAAAAAATTCCCGGTTTTCTCCCGGATGAAAAAATTCCCGGATTTGTCCCAGATCTCCCAGTTGTCCCAGGTCGTAGACACCCTGTAATTGGTATACAGTCTGGACCAGAAGACTTGCTTTTATTAAGTGATTTAAGTTGCTTCACTACTCCAAGGATATTTACTTCTACATTACTCATGTTGGCAGTTCTTCTCGATTCGAATTCTGGAATGTTTACTTTGTCTTCTTTTGTGAAGGCATTTCGGAAGGTTGGTTTGGCAGCACTGTCTTTGATAGTATCTCCATTGCTATCATGCGGAGAAGGCATTGATTGTTTCTTGCTGCTAACATACTTCACATACGACCAGAATCTCTTTGGATTTTCTACCAGGTTTCGAAACAAAGTTTTGTTGTGGAAACTGTTATAGTCATCCCGCATTTAAGTCCGCACTAAATTTCGAGATTCTGTAAAAGATCGCCAATCTTGGGGATTTTGCGTCTGTTTAAATGTTTGTTTTGTTGTTTCTGCAACAGTGTTCTAACCTATTTTGTGTACCAACGAGGATCAGTTCCGTCGTTTGTTAATTTATTTGGTATAAATCTCTCAATTGCTGCTGATACTATTTCTTTGAATCGAAGCCACATCTGGTCTACACTTACATTATTAATTTGGAATGAGTGGAGACAGTCTCTTAGGAAGGCGTCAAGTGAATTTTTATCTGCTTTTTTGAGTAGGTATTTTTTCACTTATTTTTCGAGGATTTGGGGATTACAATATTCAATCCCGCTGCGACAACTCTGTGTTCACTAATCCCTGAATCGGTTTTGATGCTCATTATTAGCTCAGGATTATTTGTTGCTAAGAGATCAAGTGTGTTTTCACAATGGTTTATTAATCGCGTGGGCTCATGAACTAACTGCTTGAAATAATTTTCAGAGAATGCGTTTAGCACAATTTCGGATGATATTTTATGCGTACCTCTGGAACTGTATTTTCGCCAACATATCAAGGATAAATTAAAGTCACCACCAACTGTTATTGTGTGAATCGGGTAGGTGTTTGAAATCAAACTCAAGTTTTCTTTGAACCTTTCAGCAACTGTATCATCTGAATTGGGAGGTCGGTAAAAGGATCCAATTCTTATTTTATTCCAGTTGCCAACAATTACCTCTGCCCATATTAACTCACAGGAAGAATCTACTTCAGTTTCGCGACAAGATAAACTACTTCTGACAGCAACAAACAAGCCACTGCCAACCGTGTTTAGCCTATCCTATTGGAACACCATTAGGTTCTTCGCAAAAATTTCAGCTGAGCTTATATCCGGCCAGCTTTCAGTGCCTATAACGATTTGAGCATCAGTGCTTTCTATTGGCACTTGGGGCTCTGGTACTTTCCCAACACAGCTAACACAATTTACAACTGTTATACCAATGGTTGTCTTCTTCCAGATTCCAACATATAACAACCAGATGGTGACTTTCTCTTGACACCCTTTTGCCAAATTGGGGAAACCACATGAAACACAATAGGGAAAGTCACACCAATACCCCACATAACTTGTATTCCCTCACGTAACACAATTAGACCTCTAATATTGGATCTGTTTACCACATACTACTCCTCTTTTTTATCTCTTCACTATATTTTTACTTACCTAACTATTTACACTAACTGCTCCTCCAAGTTGTCAGTTCTCCCACTGGCATTTCAAATTATTATCTTTCATGTCCTTAAACATTTAAATAAGTAATTTTTGCAACATGAAGGTAGATTCCTCGCTCTCCAGGTTTTATTATGAACACCATGACTTTTGCTCAAGTACAATGTTCACACTTGCCAACAAATTTTACAATGTTCATTTATTGAATATTGTAATATCACATAAATAATAAAACCAAGAATTTGCTTAGTAAGAATCTCTGATATCAATACTTTCCAAAGAGTAGTGTGCACAAGTTTTAAATGGCAGTCCACCATCTGTCTTCTTCTGGCTTCAGTGTAAATTATAAAAGGAATTATCTGCCATTATTCATGATTGCTACTGTCTTGTACTCTTGGCTGGTACTGACACTGATGGATGCTTACGTACAAGACAGGCATACTGATCCCATATTGTATTGTATCATGATAATTTAACAAATAATCTGATGATGTCAATTTACATTCAACTGCAGAATTCTTATTGAGATCAACACTGTTACTAATATACACGTTAAAGTCTTTACAGAAATTACGAATTCCATTGGTGGAGTGAGACTGGGGAGATCTTAGTTATCTTGAGGAAAGACAAAAAGATTTCCGTGTGAAATATTAGTATTATATTATTCTGTCAACCAGACTGTCACTTACATGGTTTACAGAACCTGCAGGATATAAATCGAGATCCAATTCGGAGATTAAAATTAACAATTCACTAGTATTTGTATCAACATATATGCAGTCACTATTCTTTTCGATTTTTGCTTATTTTACATTCAACACAATACAAATCAGTGTAAATATACTATATAACTTTATATTATAATCTTTACCTTAACTGCCTGAGTGCTTTTCTTCTTCTTGGTGAAAGATTCCTCTCGGCTAGAAGAATAATCAATACGCCAGTAGCTACCTTTCCCCGGATCGTCCTTTGAGCGAGCTACTTTTGTGAAACATTTGTTCAGTGACAGGTTGTGACGTATCGAATTCTGAAAACACAGTAAATCTTCCTGACATCTCAAATCATATACCATTTAGTGTGAGAATACATATACAAAACAAAACCTTCAATGTGGATGTCCTAAAGAAATGTATCAGACTTACATAAAAGAAAAATATAGTGACTTAGCATTGAATAGCTATCACAGATACTAATTCACTTAACTGACCTTCCACCCTGTACCTGCATCTCGATAGTATGGAAACTGCTGTATGATGAACTGATAAATCTCGGAAAGAGTCATTTTCCCTTTGGGAGCATTGCTGATTGCAAGGTGAATCAACTTCGCATAGCTGTGGAAAAAACAGTCATTGTGTAAATTTGATGTTAAGACACCTTTGATTAAAGCAAAGCAAAAATATCACTTCCAACAGTTCAAATTACTAAGCACATCCATTAAAAATACAATTGTGGCCGTAAATTAAATGAGAAACAAATCCTCATGGCAAATGCATTACTGGATCTCTTCTCTTCGCACACAAGATACTGTTACTGTGCAACCCCAATTACCTACACCCCTCATCTCCCAATCTGAAAGCCTGGCCATTCAATAACTTGAAAAGTTCTTCGGCAACCACTTCCAAAAGTTTATTCTCACCTCATAGTACCACTACTTAGGCCGGTATTACACTATCAAATTTCTTTGTCAAAGATTTGATCAAAGATATGATGAAATATTCATCAAATTTATCTGACAAAGATCTTTGACGTGGCACTAAAACGGGATATCACACTGTCAACATTTTTTTCATCAAAGTTCAAGATGTCTGACAACAACTTGTTATTAACCGCAGCCATTGCATGTACCACAATTGCACTGTGTGCACATGTAGAAGAGAAGTGGGGGAAAAAAAAGGAAACATACCTGGGTGAAGCCGTGGGTTTTATGATGAGACAATAAAAGCATTCAACGAAACTTGTTACGTGAGCTCGTAATGGAGGATGTCAAGTCATACATAAATTATTTAGGAATGGACGAGCATACATTTCAGTATTTACTCAGTGAAGTGTATCCTCATATCACAAAGCACAATACTCACTTAAGAACTGTTATATCTGCAGAAGACAGGCTCACTGTAACACTCAGATTCCTTTCTACAGGAGAGAGATAAGTTAGGTTAGGTTAGGTTAGGTCAGGTCTCCGATCTTCTTAACCTATTTTTGTATTCAGGGTGTCTCACATTGTAAAGCACCTCATCAGCTTCATACATCTCTATTAATTTTGTATTTGTTGGTACACACCAATTGTATTTACTGGCCATGTTTATAAACACACTACAGATGACAGAACGCTGCAGCGATGCTAGCGCTCCACGTGGTAACATGTCATATTGCAGTGAACAGAAGACAAGTGACTTTTATGATAAAATCTACAGCAAGGCCCTAGATTTGATCAAATTTATTTGACAACAGACAAGATTTGACAAAGTGCCCTATTGCACCATCCAACTTCTTTGACAAAAATATTTGACATATCAACTTTGACAAAGAAATTTGTTAGTGTAATACCAGCCTTAACAATATCTGTCATATCCTCAACAATCTCCTCCAACCCCCACCACCACACTCTCTCTCTCTCTTTTTTGTGGTTTTAGGGTGCACAACTTCAATGGTCATTAGCGCCCTGACTACTCTAAGAATGCACCGCGAGGCACAAGTTGACAACAACAACTAAAAGGGAAAACACGATAAAAGACAGACTGACAGGCATAGGATTAAAAAACAGCATCATCAAATGTCCTTAGAGAGGTTTGTCAAATTGATAAAACGAAGAACACGAGCAGCTGCTCGTGGGTCATCCGCTAAAATGGCATCGAAAGTACTTGGCAGGTTAAGATCTAGACGCAGTGTGTTAAAATCTGGACAGGACATTAAAATGTGTCGAACCGTCAGCAAGTGCCCACATGGGCAGAACGGCGCCGGCACAGCCGTCAGCAGATGGCGATGGCTGAACCGGCGGTGCCCAATTCTTAACCGGGCCAAAACTACCTCCTCCCGCCGAGAAGGGCGTGAGGAGGACGTCCAAGCCACGGGAAGAGGTTGTAAGGCCGAAGCTGCTTGTCTGTAAGTGCAGCCCAATCGGCATGCCACAGCGATAAAATGCGCCGACAAATGACCCTGCTAAAATCGGACGAAGGGACACAACAAGAAGCTGTCCGAGGCTGGAGGACCGCAGCCTTGGCCGCGGCATCTGCAGCTTCGTTCCCAGGGATACCGACATGGCCAGGAACCCACATAAAGCTAACCGGAGAACCGTCGTCCACCAGCTGCTGAAGAGAGCGTTGGATCCGGTGCACGAAAGGGTGAACCGGATACGGATCACCGAGGCTCTGGAGAGCGCTCAGGGAATCTGAACAGATGACATAAGCAGAATGTCGGTGGCGGCAGATGTAAAGAACAGCCTGGTAGAGGGCAAAGAGCTCAGCTGTGAAGACCGAACAATGGCCATGGAGCCGGTATTTGAAACTTTGTGCCCCGACAATAAAGGAACACCCGACCCCGTCATTGGTCTTAGAGCCATCGGTATAAATGAAAGTCATGTTGATGAACTTCGAACGAAGTTCCAAAAAACGGGAGTGGTAGACCGAACCGGGGGTAATCTCTTTTGGGAGCGAGCTGAGGTCAAGGTGAACGCGGACCTGAGCCTGGAGCCAAGGTGGCGTGTGGCTCTCACCCACTCGAAAGGTTGCAGGGAGTGAAAAATTAAGGTGTTGAAGGAGGCGACGAAAGCGAACTCCAGGGGGTAGCAGGGCAGAGACATACAACCCGTATTGACGGTCGAGAGAGTCGTCAAAAAAGGAACGATAAGACGGATGGTCGGGCATTGACAGTAGCCGACAGGCATACCGACAAAACAGTATATCGCGCCGGTAGGTGAGTGGCAATTCGCCAGCGTCAGCATGAAGACTCTCTACGGGACTAGTATAAAATGCTCCGATCGCAAGTCGTAAACCCCGATGTTGTATGGAGTTGAGGCGGCGTAAGATGGATGGCCGTGCAGAGGAGTATACGAAGCTCCCATAATCCAGCTTGGAGCGGACGATCGACCGATATAGACGAAGTAGGACGGTTCGATCCGCTCCCCACGACATACCACTGAGAACACGGTGGACATTTAAAGAACGGGTACAACGGGCGGCCAAATATGACACATGTGGAGACCAGCTAAGTTTCCTGTCAAATGTAAGGCCTAAAAATTTGGTTGTCTCCATGATTGGGAGAGCAACGGGACCGAGTCGTAAGGACGGTGGGAGAAACTCTTTGTAGCGCCAAAAGTTAATACAGACCGTCTTCTCGGCAGAAAAACGGAAGCCATTGGCGACACTCCAGGAGTAAAGACGGTCAAGAGAACGCTGAAGACAGCGCTCCAGGACACGTGTACACTGCGCGCTGCAATAGATGGTAAAATCGTCCACAAAAAGGGAGCCTCAGACATCAGCTGGGAGGCAATCCATTATTGGATTGATTGCGATGGCGAAGAGAGCGACACTCAAAACTGAGCCCTGTGGCACCCCATTCTCCTGGCGAAAGGTGTCGGACAGGACAGAACCCACACGTACCCTCAACTGTCGATCCATTAAAAAGGAACGAATAAAAAGAGGGAGGCGACCGCGAAGGCCCCATGTATGCATGGTGCGGAGAATGCCCGCCCTCCAACAGGTGTCGTAAGCCTTCTCCAAATCAAAGAACACAGCCGCGGTCGGGCGCTTCCGCAATAAGTTATTCATAATGAAGGTCGACAAGGTAACCAGATGGTCAACAGCAGAGCGGCGCCTACCAAATCCACATTGTACATTGGTAAGTAGGCGTCGAGACTCGAGCAGCCAAACCAATCGAGAGTTAACCATTCGCTCCGTCACTTTACAGACACAGCTGGTAAGCGAGATAGGTCGATAACTGGAAGGCAAGTGCTTGTCCTTCCCCGGCTTAGGAATCGGGACAACAATAGACTCGCGCCAGCATGCGGGAACATGTCCCTCAATCCAGATGCGATTGTATGTACGAAGAAGAAAACCTTTACCCGCAGGAAAAAGGTTCTTCAGCATCTGAATATGAATAGAATCAGGCCCTGGAGCGGAGGACCGTGATCGGCCAAGTGCGTTTTCGAGTTCCCGCATGGTGAATGGGGCATTATAACTTTCACAATTCGAGGAGCGGAAGTTAGGTGGCCTAGCCTCCTCTGCCTGTTTGCGGGGGAGGAAGGCAGGGTGGTAATGAGCGGAGCTCGAAACCTCTGCGAAAAAGCGGCCGAAGGCATTGGAGACAGCCTCAGGGGCCACAAGGACGTCATTCGCGACCTTCAAGCCAGAAACTGGTGAGTGGACCTTAGTGCCAGATAGCCGGCGCAGGCTACCCCAGACAACAGAAGAAGGAGTAAAACTGTTGAAGGTGCTTGTGAAAGCAGCCCAGCTGGCTTTCTTGCTTTCTTTGATAATACGACGACACTGAGCACGTAATCGTTTATAATTGATACAATTCGCCACTGTAGGGTGGCGTTTAAATGTGCGTAAAGCACGTCGACGAGCACGTAAAGCGTCTCTACATGCTGCGGACCACCAGGGGACCGGTACGCGACGTGGAGAAGAAGTAGGGTGAGGGATGGAATATTCAGCAGCAGCGAGAATGACTTCCGTGAGGTGTGCGACCTGACGATCGCAGCTTGTGAAGGTTTGATCCTGAAAGGTCGCCCTGGAAGAGAAGAGCCCCCAGTCTGCCTTGGAGATGGTCCAACTAGAGGAGCACGGAGAGGGGGTATGCTGCAGGAGATGGATAACACACGGGAAGTGGTCGCTCGAACATGTATCAGCAAGTGCATACCACTCAAACCGGCGTGCAAGTTGGGGAGTACATATAGAGAGGTCTAAATGGGAATAGGTGTGAGATGTGTCCGAAAGAAAAGTAGGGGCGCCAGTATTGAGGCAGACAAGATTGAGCTGGTTGAAAAGGTCTGCTAACAAGGAGCCCCTCGGGCAGGATGCTGGAGAGCCCCAAAGGGGATGGTGGGCATTGAAGTCTCCAGTTAACAAAAATGGTGCAGGTAGCTGAGCAATAAGTTGCATCATGTCTGCCCTGGTAACGGCAGATGACGATGGAGTGTAAACGGTACAAAAGGAAAACGTAAAAGTGGGGAGAGTAATGCGGATGGCAACTGCCTGCAGGCCGGTGTGCAACGTGATGGGATCGTAGTAAATATCATCCCGGACCAGCAACATAACCCCTCCATAAGCTGGGACACCTACCACAGGGGGTAGGTCAAAACGCACAGAGGTGTAGTGTGCCAAGGCAATTTGATCGCATGGGTGTAACTTCGTTTCCTGGAGGGCTACGACGAGCGGACGGTGCAAGCGGAGCAGCAACTTCAAGTCCTCTCGGTTGGAGCGAATGCTGCGAATATTCCAGTGAATAAGTGCCATCGTAAGAAGAAAAGGAAGATGAAAGAAGGGGTCACCTCGAAGGCCGCTGAGGGCCTGGCTTCGAGCGAGCACTGCTGCCGCTGTCAGTAGGCGGACAGTCATCGTCCATTGGGTCTATAGGTTCATCGGCCATCTCGGGAGGATGGCCGGGAGGGGGAGCTCCCTCTGCCGGTGAACGGCCAGATGTACGGCTACCAGCGGTGCGGCCAGGCGAAACGGATGACGGCCTGGGGCGGCAACCGCTGGGTGGCGCAGGAGAAGAAATGCGCCGTGGCGGAGAAGGAGAACTGTGCTTCCTATGAGCCTTTTTGGAAGGACGTTTGGTGGAAGTACCGGTCGAAGGCTGGGAGGTCGAGGTACGTAGGAAGTCTGTACGGGATGGTTCCTTCTTGAAGGCCCGTGCATCTGACTTCGGTGTCTTCGTCTTAGCAGAAGCTGATGAAGGGGCTGGTGTCTGTGGGGTGATGGGAGGAAGAGGAGACGTCGACCGCGCGATCTTAGCACTGGCCGAACGGACGAAAGTGGTGCTGAAGGTCAGATCGCATGTCTGGGTTGCTACCTCCCTGGTAGTCCGAGGAGAGGCGAGCACAGGACTGTATTTCCCCGCTGGGAGCAGCGCGGGCTTCCTACTAGCCAATAGCTTGCGAGCAGCCGAGGTGGACACTTTCTCTTTGACCCGAATTTCTTGGATACAGCGTTCTTCCTTATAGACAGGACAGTCGCGGGAGGATGCGGCATGGTCACCCTGACAGTTCACACAACAAGGAGACGGAGGTGGACAGTCACCCTCATGGGCATCCCTGCCACAAGTGACACATTTAGCCGCATTGGAACAAGACTGTCGAGTGTGATTGAAACGCTGACACTGGTAGCAGCGCATAGGTGTCGGGACATAGGGGCGAACAGAAATAACCTCGTAGCCCGCCTTGATGCGCGATGGCAGCTTAACACTATCGAAGGTCAAGAAAAGTGTCCGGGTCGGTACAAGGTCATTGTTGACCTTTTTCATGACCCTATGGACAGCCGTCACGCCCTGCTCAGCGAGGAAAGATTGAATCTCCTCGTCAGTCAATCCGTCGAGGGAGCTAGTATAGACTACACCACGAGACGAATTCAAAGTTCGGTGGGCCTCCACCCGGACAGGGAACGTGTACAGGAGTGTAGCCCGAAGCAGTTTTTGTGCCTGAAAGGCACTCTCAGTTTCTAGTAATAAGGTACCGTTACGCAACCTGGTACAAGATTTGACAGATCCGGCTATGGCATCTACGCCCTTCTGGATAACGAAAGGGTTGACAGAGGATAAATCCTTTCCGTCCTCAGATCGAGAAACGACGAGGAACTGTGGGGCAGGCGGTAGTACTTTTGTCACTGGTGGCTGGTCACGTTTCCGTTTTTGGGCAGAAGTCGAGAGAGATGGAGTAGAATCCATTGCGGAGGAATCCCCCATGATTGCCAGCGTCTCCGATGGCGCGCTCCTTCCTTGTGGGGACCCTCTCAGAGGGCACTCCCGCCTTAGGTGAATGTTTACACCTCAGGTCACACCTCCCGAGAAACAGACGGAGGGACCAATCAGCATGGTCAGAAGGTATCAGCTCAGGCAATCACCCCTCCCCGGGCCTGGCCTTTACCAGGGGGTACGCGCGTGCCTTACATGTCTACCCAGGGCGGGGAATTCCGCGTTACCCCGTCACCGGCTACACGTGCGAACGCGTGGGTCGGCCTTCAGGCACGCACAGGGAGGAAGGAAGAAGAGGAAAAAGAAGAGAGAGAGGGAGAAAGAGGACAGACTGTCTCAAACGCCGAGGCGGAGACCTGAGAAGGCAAGGAGAAGAAGGCAATGAGAAGGCAAGGAGAAGAAGGCAATGAGAAGGCAATGAGAAGGCAAGGAGAAGAAGGCAATGAGAAGGCAAGGAGAAGTCAAGGGAAAGAGGAAGGAAGACAGTGAGGTGGAGAAGAGCAAAGAAAGGAACCACCAAAAGGAAGGAAGAAACGAGAAGTGAAAAACCAAAAGGACCACAATCATAGGTCGTGAAACCGTCCGTCTCCGGACGCAGGCGCTAACTACCCCCGTGAGGGGGATGGACTCCTTTTAGTCGCCTCTTACGACAGGCAGGAATACTTCGGGCTTATTCTAATCCCCGGACCTGCAGGGGGACCCCCACACTCAAAACCCCTCACAGAATGCAGACCCTGCCTTGCTGACCTTTTCCAACTGTCATGTTCCTGCAAACTCCCTCCCAATATTGCGTGAAATCCAGAATCCACATAAACCCAAAACACTTGTTCAAGTTACTTACAAAAAGCCTAAATCCCAGAGAAGTTTAGGTCCTATATCAAGGCCTCACATTCAGCCCCACACAAAGAATTAATCATACTGGTCTCATCAAAAACCTACTCTCTTCCTCCCAAACCTTCAGGGGAAACAGTCGTTTGCCACCACTCCTCTCCAACCTAACCCAGTCAAAACCCAGCAATACACCATTGTTCTTGCAGTTCATACCTCTGCCAAACCGTGATTCTCCCCCACCCCCACCTAACTATGCAGTGATTCCTTACCTTCAGCTTGGCTTTACCCTCCTTCCCTACATCCCTTCTTAAAAACACAAACCTCTCTATAAAAGCAAGAGTAGCCACCTACAACCTTAAAACAGATCCAAATCTGATTCTCTCCCCTGCAGGCAACAGCTTCGCCTCTGTTGTGATGAACAGCACTGACTGCCTGACAGTAGGTGCCCACCAACTACCTGATAATTCAACCTGCAAACCCTGTGATACCATCCCAAAAGTCCAACCTACAGTTCTGATTCAGATCCCTTGGCTCATCTCAGAACCTCTCCCCACATCCATCTTCCTCCTCATCTCAATTACTATCTCCACACTTGCCTCCTACATGCCTTCCAAAATAGATAAACTTAGATGCATCATTGTAATTGGTTGTTGTTCTCCTCCAGAAAGAGTCTCAGCTCTTGTTGACCAATATTTAAAACCCAAAAAATGCATCCTAACTTCCCACATCAAGAATTCAAACCACTTTCTTCATCACCTCTCAACCATCCCCACCTCAATGCCACCTAGATCCCTGCTTGTCACTACTGCTGCCATCTAGCTAAACACCAACATACTTTATGCACTTGATGAATGACAGACAGTGTGTGTGTGATGTATTTTATTGTTTATTTTTATTTTGGGCTAATCAGTATCGGACCACATGCCCATCTTCATTATAAACCTGTCAAATCACACCCTTACCCATATATACTTCTCATTTATCTACACATACTTCTAATTTGAAGGCAAGATAAAAAAAAAAAGCCCACAGCATAATCATGGGCTTCCGCATGGCACCCTTATAAGCCAACCTCATCACCCAGAAAACACCTTCCTTCTCGCAACGTAACAATCCCAAATCTTTCATGTGGTTCTGGTTCATTGGTGATATATCTATGATCTGGATCCAAACCTCGACACAGTGTTTTAATGGGACATCCTACCCTAACAATACATTTCCTCAACAGTAGCAGCCGATACCAGTATTATTTTTCGAATTTTGGACAGTTTAATATTATCTCAGTTGCTTCCCTGAAAACTTTCATATAATTTTATACACAGTATGCTATATTTCAAGCTAAAATATATGAAAAGGAATTATTTTATAAAATATTTTAGTTTCAATGTTACAATCGATAAGTATTAGTTGTACATTAAAATTTCTATTATTAATTATACAATCCTGTACTGTTTATTATGTTTATTTCTGGAGTCATTTATGAAACAATAATCGAAATTAATAATGTTATGAAAACTAGTAGAAATTCATTTGTTAAGAAAATTGTAAACCCTTTGGAAGATTGTTATTTCCGCAGGGTGTGGGAGTCGTAAGCTTGCCTCTGATGTAATCAGATGTATTTTTGTATAATAGGTGCAAACAATGTAATTTTGGCTTTGTTAATGAAAAAATCAAAATACTGTATGATATACTGAAATGTGAGAAAATCAGTGGAAAATATACTTACGTAAAAATTCTGCAACAACAATCTTCCAATTTATTTAGTTCAAATCAACTGTGAGGACCTGATGTTAGATTTTCAACTTCAAGAATCAGACCCCTAGACAACAAGAACTGGAGCCATCTCAACATGGCAAACTAAGTAAACTTGAACATTTGTTGTAATAATCGTTCCTCTCAAATCTTCACAAGAGACTTTGCTTATTAATTACTTGGACTGGGCATTGTTTAATCTGGACAACAGATGGAAGAAGGAAGGAGGTGGGAGATTACAGTGTCTACCTTGACAGACCTCCATCTCCCTTATGGCTCCATACAACATCTGCCTGTATCGAACTCACTGACTGCCAACAGTTATCTGTGTTCTAATAGCTGCCATCCCTTCCACACTACACTGAAAAGCCTCTCTCATATAGTCCAGCCACCTGTGGATGGACAACCATTTGCCCAGTATTCTGAAGGTCTTACTGAGACCTTTAAAGACAAGCATTACCCTCCAAATCTAGTCCACATAAGATTTTCCGAGCCTTATCCACAGAAGCCTCTAATTCTCTGACTATCTCCAGCAACCAACTGCAGAGAAGCACCCTCCTCTCCACTCCCTCAGCATCCTGGACCAAGACAATTTAACCTTATCCTTCACTAGGCCCCTGATGGCTTATCACCGTCCCCAGAAATGAGGAGCATTCTCCCACAGCCCCTTGAACCCCACCCAAAGTGTTACTCCGCTGCAAAAACAATCTACAAAAGCTCCTAGTCCTCCATTATGACACTCCTACTCCCAATCCCTTGCCACATGGGTCATGCCTCTGTGCAGGACGTAGGTGCAAGTCCTGTGCAGTACACCCATCCAGCACATCCTATTCCCTTCCTGTCACAAGCTTATTCTGTCCAATCACAGGCAGGACCACCTGTGGTAGCAGACATATCATATGCTAGCTCTGATGCAATTTCTGTGCAGTCTATTAATTTAAGCATCACCACCAATCTGCTGTCCAACCAAATGAATGAACATTGCCAGCTTTGCCCAAGGGCAGTCCGCCATTCTTCGTTCTACTCTCCACTGCCTTTCTCCCCTTGCAGACTCTGGTGGAAGTATTTTATGCAAAGTTCAGAGAGAATTTGTCATCTTATTAAATCCTGTAATCTGAACGGTGATTACATAGGGAAGTATTACAAAAGTTTAGTTTTAAGATATTCTAGTACACTTTCTGTAGCTACCTTTTCTTTCTTAGCCCAATGAAGGTTTCTTTCCAGGTAGATCTCACACTATTTCACTAGGGACTTATTGCAGGTATAATTCAGTTCAAACTATTTAATGATAAGATTACTCTGTTTCCACAGGCTGCAGGTCGCTGCCTTACCTGAGAGGTGGCTTGCCATCCTTAGCTCTCGTGATGCCGGGAGGTGTGCACACTGTCCCCTCCACCCCATCTTCGGCAGCCCCATCGGCCTCTGTGCCGCCGCCCCCCACGGGAGGCGGAGTGGTGGGGCCAGTGCCCGCAGCGGCAGCCGCGCTCAACCGCGGCAGCCAGTCCACGGCGGTCAGGCTCCGGTCCAGGCCGGCCATCAGCCCCGCCGTCTCGCAGCCTGTCCACAGCAGCCCGTGTGCCGAAGCTGCACCTGTGCCCACATTCGGACTCCAACACACTCCTGCCACCTGTAACACGTCATGATATAGTTGCAGGAATGGAGGTTCTCAAGGAATTAAAAGAATAATAATAATAACAATATTATTATTATTATTTTTACACTAAACCCTCACTGATCGGGCACTCTGTAGTCTGGTCTCTCTCCGTAATCTGGTCCACATCTAAAATAGCACGCAACAATGAATTATTGTGCACAGCACTGTTGTTACTGAATTGCAATGTTAAACAATGCATTACATATTTGAAATTGTGGCATTCTATACAGTGCAGCTTCATGTCTCTAAAAGGAAACATATTATGCTAGACTTCAAGCAGAAAGTTGAAAATTTAGGTAAGTTGAACTGAGGTTCTCTGCAGAAAGCCACTGCTGCAGAGTACAATGATGGAAAAGCCACTATTTATGACATTAAAAAGAAAGAAGGCTTTATTTGACAGTGCACAACCAAATGGATAGGGAGTTGGGAAAACAGATGGTTTTGTCAAAGAGGGAGAATGAAGAACTGTACGTAGCTATTTATAGATGGTTCATACAACAACGCAGTAAAGTAATTCCAGCTATTGGCCTGATGATAAAGGAAAAAGCAGTTGCAGTTTAAAAACAACCTGGTGGTAGTAATCTGTCTGCGGCAAGTGAGGGCTGGCTCTCAAACTGCAAAAAACGACATTGTTTCCGGTAGCTGAAAGTCACCAGGGAAAGTTGCTCAGTTAACAAAAAAGATGCAGAGGGGTTTGCAAAGAAGATATGGAAGATAACAGAGGAAGAAGATTTAAATGCTGATGCCTTGTACAATGCTTATGAAACCAGACTCTTTTTACAGGATGTTTCCCTGAAAAACATTACCTGCCAAGAATGAGAAGGATGCTCATGGGTACAAGCAACAGAAACAGTGCATAACATTAATGGTGTGTTGCAACACAGTGACATAAACACACTGCCAGTGCAATATTTCACTCAGAAGACAATGTGGGTGAACAGAAAAATATTCTCTTGGTGGTTCCACAAAATATTTGTAGCAGCTGTGAGAAAAGAGCTGCAGAAGAAAAAGCTTCCACTGAAAGCTGTTCTTGTTATTGACAATGCCCCAAAAGTGGAGAGCACTTCCATAATAAAGAGCTGGAGACAAGTGTGGTCATTCACAAATGCAGGGTTGAATCCACTACTGAACAACAGCGATGAGCCAGTCAATTTGGAATCATCCACTGCTTATATTTTGTACACTGATATGTTCCACAAGCTTCCAGGAGGAGGAGAAGGACGAGAAATTGACAAAGATTTTGCTAAGTGGTTGAAAGAGGAAAATGGTGAGATAAACCAAACCTTAAAAGATGAAGAAATAATCAAAAGTGTGCAGGAAAGTATTGATGAAAGTGATGAAGAAGAGCACATCGGAGGTGAGAGCATGAAGATTTCTCACACTGCTGCTGCTAAAGCTGCAAGCTTCTTCCTGGAGTATATTATGCAACAACCAAATACATGCAGTACAATCTAATGCTTGTGAAGCAGTTGTGTGTGATAAAGCATACAATCATTGTGTATCATCATTGTGACAAATACAAATTTGGGACATGTTTCATAGTGAATGTTACAGTACTATCACAATCAAATAATGGAAAATCCAGTACTACTATATAATTAAGTATAAACTGAAGAACAACATTTTTTTTGAAAATTAACGTATTTTTGGATTTAAAAAGACACAGGCTCTATGTTTTTTACAATTGAATCTTTAGATTTAATAAAATATATCCCCAACATATTTAAAGCTGTATTTTGAACTAATAAAGTATATCCGCTATGTTATTAACATAAATTTCATACCCTTTCAATAATACAGCACTTCTACTAATCCAGCACCCATGTGTGCCAGGAATGGCCAGATTAGTGAGAGTTTAGTGTATTACCATATGGCATTAGTTTAGTGTATTACCATACGGCATTACAAAACATATACATACATAACATATTGGCATGTCAATCTTTGAATTTGACAACCAGATGGCAATTCTCAGTGTTATTCATGAAAATCTTTTATGAGACTTCTTTTAAAATCAGAGAGTGAACAGTTCACCACAGATTGTCTTATTGAGTGAGCCTTGTTCACATGCGGCACTTTCACAACTTCTTCAAGATGTGGCCACATCTCTCTTGTCCGATTTGGAAGCAGCAGAGTCTCGATCAATCGCAACAGAGAATACCATATCCTGCAGCCTTCATCATTGGGTTTTGAATTAGATGTGCGGTCTGGGGTGGATGTTCATTCTAGAATTCTTTCTACTCAAAGAGTATTAACATGGAAACACTTTTTTGGGTTTCCAGATACATAACTCTATTTAGCAAGAACCTCAAATGATTCACAACGAATTTCTCACGAAAAAGATCTGAAGATGGGCGCCCTGACTTCTGTCTGCAACCAAAAAGGAGTAATATGTAATAAGTTCCTTTCAATTTTTAGAGCACTGTTAGTGGAATGAAGCCATTGTTCCAAGGGCATGACACAAAAGTATTTTACTTTCATACGCTTTTTAAAAAAGGGAATCAATGGAATGTTATGAACCTGGTGTCAGACTTCAAAGAAGGCAAATGATCTCTTTCTCTGATAAGAGAGTCATACAGTTATATTCCAAATTACAAGAAAATTATCTTTTTAGAAGTCAATTACGAGAATGATAACAATGCTTATTTTTATTTTCTAGTATGCAGCAAACGGATCAGAATTGAGATGTTGTCTGAGGAATGAAGTACCTTGACATGGATGGTGCCTGGTGACAGAATCACAAGTAAACATACCCACATACCAGAAGCAACAATGAATGAGAGACTGTAGCATGGGCACAAACGCGCGCGCGCCCACACACACACACACACACACACACACACACACACACACACACCAGTGTCACCACCACTGCACTAGCGGGCTTGTTTGCTTATGTCACAACTCAGTGACGCTCACCCCAGTCAGCAGTCACCACCTGAGACGACAGCATCGTTTATCTACAGAGCCAGCAGTGCATAAATTGTATTATACAGAACTTTGCATAAAAGTTTATGGTCAGTTGCACTCTGTTAGAAGACTAGTATCTTGTTCTGTATCAAGTGACACATTCACAGTGAGTGACAGTATTGAATACTCATGACATTCCTGTGGACATGGATTGTAACAAAGTTAAGTACTCCATCTTTTTCATGTTATTATACATTGATCTAATATTTTATATGCTGAGGTACAATCTCAGCCCCCTCAAAGAGTAAAGCAAAGAACACACCACTGTACCTACAAATTATTTCATTTGGTATGACAAATAGTGTCGAGACTGGTCATTTCTATAGACTTTCCTCGCCTGCTTACAAAGTTGATATGTGCACCTCATTCCCATGCATTGTCCGTGCTGAGTTTGTCTCGTATATTTTGATATTTTTGTGTCTCATATAAGGCATTTAACCATGTCTGAGCCACCACAGGAAATGTCTCGAAACAAAGTTGTTCCATTTCTGATGCAGCATATTGAACAAATGCTGCTCAGTGACCGAAAGATGATAGTTACTATTGCAGTAAGCAGCACCACCGCCAGTTGCTATTTATGACTTTCACCCATTCGATAGTAACTGAAAAGATTGGTCAGAATGTCAGACACAGATGGAGCTCCATTTCGCTGCATACATCATCACAGTTAGGGTATGCAATGCATGTTTTCACAGCCGAAGTGTACCGCGGTTTAGCTCCTCTGACCACTTCTCGCCCATGCAGCACTCTGGTGGTCAGGCCAACAGAGGGCACTGATTACTTACTGTAGTCTGTTTTCATTCTTTTGGCTTATTTCTTTATTTATTTTATCATTTTTATATTATTCCATGAACTCCGTAAGCTCATTCTTAGGTATGCCATAACATTTTTATCTATAATTCAGCACAAGAGCATATCCAAATTATTGTCACTTAAATATTTCCTTTTTAAGAATTTAACTTTGATCATGCTTTTAATTTGTTGCATCTTATTACTGCAATGACTTATATATCTGGTAAATCCACTACAGACTTTAATGACTCTATTCTTCGTTTTATTCCATATTGTACAATAATGTAATTGAACAATACGTGTACGCCTACAGTTGCAACATTTAACGAGATGACAAAAATTTTGTGCCTACTGTAACCAGTTTGTTGCGAACAGTAGAGTTGTTAACAAGATGACTCTAGTATAGACCACATTTTATATATATGCGACAATGCTAGGCTGAATGTGTGATTTTCTTTTGACAATGACACTATTGCTATATTAGGACTTGGTCTTAAAACAGGTATGCCTCGTCATATATAAAGTGCATAATTTTCATATGTATGTCGGTAATACTTTTCATTATGATGTATTTTATTGTTTTTGAGCTGTAGACAATCCACTAGTTGTACTTGTGTTTTTCCTGTATTTTGGTGCAGATCTGAAGGTGGTCCTTGCTGACCGAAACCAGTAGCCAGTAGTCTGTGCCATTAGAGTCGGCACAAGTGAAAGCTCTCATTTACGCATTGCAGAAATCTTCTACTGTAGTACGCAGACAGCACAGCAAACTTTTTGTTCAATTAACAGTGACTTAAAAGACAGTTAAATTTCAGTTAGATATGGGTTCTTCTGTTCTCCTTATCAATAATGACACATATTTAAGGATCAGTAGCCCAAAATATCAAATCCTGTTTCTGTTCTGTCTGCATATAACAGACCTGGAATACCACTACTTGGCATGTGTTGTTTGCCAGCAACTTTTCATGAAATTATGAAATGTATTTCATTTCATGTACTCAGTTCTTGGAGCAGTGCAAACATTTTTCGTGTAGTCTGGTTTGATTTGTTCAACCTGCGAATTTAAGATGAAGTGTTAGAAATCAGTGTTTCAGTGGAGAGACGAGATTAGTGTTTAACATCCTGGGGAGAATGAGGTCATTACAGTTGGAACATTAGCTCAGATAAGGAAAGGATGGGAAAGGAAATCGCACGTGCCCTTTCAAAGGAACCATCATGGCATTTGTCTGAAAAGATTTAGGAAAATCACAGAAAACCTAAATCAGGGCGGTCAATTGCGGGTTTGAACTGTTGTCCTCCCAAATACGAGTCCAGCGTGCTAACACTGTGCCACCTCTCTCGGCAGTGTTCCAGTGCCTCACACTATTGTTTCTGACTTGTGTAATAAGTACAGTGAATTGTTTGAACCAGATTTAGGAAGGGCTAATTATTTTGAAGCACACATTACCAATGCAGACATTGGGCAGCCACGATTTTTTCGCACTCAGCCAGTCCCCCGTGCAATACGTGAGCAATTTGCTCACAAACTGCAAAGATGGGAAGACACAAAGTTGTCCAGCCCCTTTCTGCAAGTCAATGAGCATCGCCTTAGGTCATTTTCAAAAAGTCATCAGGAGGTTTATGTCTTTGTGTTGCTTTTAAAGCCACAGTAAACCCACAAACTGTCATGGATTTGTTTCCTCTCCCATGACCAGAGGAATGAATTAAAGGACAGTTTAGGACACCGTAGATTATTTTCTAAGACTGACGTACAGTAAGCATATTTCCAGTTACCACTGGACAAGCAGTACAAGCAATATTTTGTGGTCAACACTCACTTGAGTTTGTTCGAGTTTCAGAGACTAACGTTTAGAAGTGCTTCAGTTCCTGCCATTTTTCAACAGTTCCTGGAACAATTAACAGTAATGTCCCTTGCAGCACAAACTATTTGGACAACAATGTCATCACGTATCATATGCTTGCTGAGCATTTGGTAAATTTAGACTGCATGTTTCAAGTTCTTTCTGCAGCTGGCTTAAAGTGCAACAACGACAAGTGCTCCTTCGTCCAAAAGTTATTAAAGATCTGGCAGTGCCCCCTAACATTTAGGAGCTCCTAGCTGGCATGAGGAAGCTCACTTATTATATCGAATTCATTGCAAATGCTGCACAAATTGCTGCTATGCTGAACAGGCTGCACCGGAAAGGTATTCCCTTTGTGCATCCCAAGAATGTCAGGACACATTTCAGCTAATTTGATTCATTTTGATCCAGCTAAGCCTGTTGTGTTGGCTATGTATGCATTTTCTAAAGGGACTGGAGTGCTCCTCTCCCATAGAATTGGTTCTTCTGACAGATCTATTGCTTTTACCTCAAAAACTCTAAACAAAGTGCAGCATGATTACATTCAACTAGAAAAAGAGGTGCTTGCCATTATCTATGGTGTTACCAAGTTCCATTGTACAGTAGGTAGTTCTATTTGCTTACAGATCATGGCTTTGTTCAATCCTTCCAGGCCTGTCCTACTGTGGACAGTGCAAAAATTGCAATGTTGGGCTCCGACATTGTCTAATTACCAGTAAGAGTTGTTGGTACTTCTCTTATTTATGCAGCCACAATATTTCAATGAACCAACTGGTAACCATCTTCAGGTGAGTATAGTGATGCACACTATCGCCGGAATTGAGTTTCCAACAGAATTAGCAGTTCCTTGGTACACCATGACTGGTCCAAGCACATGCACGAGTAGCAGTGCTGCTGCGCTCAAACCCACATGAAGTAGTAGCACACTGGTGGAAGACACAGGCAAAATGATACATCATTAACAGAACACTAATTAAAAGAATCCGCTGCTGGTAGTGAAGACTGTTGTTGTTTAATATCAGATAAAATGTCTCTAATTAAGACAGCATTCTGCTGCTGTGTATTTCTCCAGCTAGAGCAAACACATTTCACGATGGTGTTCTACACATCAGTCCTGAGTAGTATGGATAGTGTGGCCAATATAAGCCATCCCATAATTACACAGAATTTTGTATACTTTGTGTTCCCTCAGTCACAGTCATCCTTTGCTGACCCAAGAAGGGCCCTAGGCTTAGATGGTGGCATAAATATACTTCTGATGTCTTATCTTCTTAAAATTCTTGAAATACTCACAGCAAAAGGTAAAAATGCAACCATTTACAAGTATCCTGTGCAGGTTTCCCTGGCGGTCTGAACTGAAGAGAATGACATATTTTATGAATATTATAACCATTCAACTTAAAAACTATGGTCCAATTTCTGTATTAAACTTCATATGTCACAAATGGCATAGGTTCTGTTCACCAAAGTCTACAAGACCCTATGTACTGGTGTGATGGATGATGGCTGGTCACATGAAGATAACGATCAGTACATGTAGGTTTACGATATACACTATGCCCAAAGTCCCATTGTCACTTCAGTGAATCAAAACATCACGGAAAGGAAGTCTGACACCCTTCTCAACTTGCACTGTAAATTTGACACTAGGACGAAGACAATTTAAATGGACTGAAAAAAGGATTCAAAGCATCAATCCCATGAGGTCAAACTATGGAAGTGTCATCAACATATCTCCAGTCTTTGTTGGCTGGAAGCATAAGTAAATCCTAATCTTTTCTAACAGACCAGATAGCTGCACTTCCACAAGATAAAATATTGCTCCGTGGGGGTAGTGCTCGATGAAGCTTGCGGGAGATCCGAGCCCCATTTCCTCCACCTGGTCTCATGGAAGTGGGGCATGGCTAGTTTAACAGCACAAACAAAAACAGCAACAGGAGTAAGTTTCAGTGTGGGACCAAAATTTAAACCCTTCTCTGACACTAATAATATAGTTTCATCCAGTTCCTTTTTAGTGGGATTAAAACACTGTGTCGACAGGTATCATCATCAGATATAGCAGACTGGACACAAAGTCGATAAAACTTAAGATGACCATTTACCGATAGCACTGCTTTGCGCTGAGTGTGTGACGTGGTTGACAACCGAGACGAAATCACCAACTGAAAATAATCTAAATCTTTGTATATAAAATCCAGTTGTCTGCTGTTGCTTTACAGGTAATTCCTTTAGCTGGATCTATATCTCTCATAGCTCTTCTGCTTCCCTTGTGGGTATGTGAGCCTTGAAGAAATGGCTCCTCTGCTTTGTGCTTCAAGTTTTGTGTGCAAGTGACCGTCTGCATACTGCCTCAAACCCCCAGCTGCTCAAAGCTATTCCTTTTCTCCTTTGTGCTTCATTACATGTGCACTTATGTACCCAAGTGTTTGTAATGGTGATGCAAATAACATCGTAAAAGTTGGTGGTTGCACGACCTTATATTCTTTTGCTTTTTGCAGACAGTTAGACAAACATTCACTATCTAACAGTCAATCATTGACGAATGAAGTGACCGTGTTGTTCAAAAGAATTCCGTGGATACCAGTGAGTATGTTGCCCCTATTTCGATTGTACAAGATGTGTGATTTTTCCTACACCTCAGTCCGGGGGCCTGAAGATGCCATAGTGTTGTGCTGAAACTGGTAGCAAAAATAAAATGAAATTGGCAATACAGAAGGCTGAGGGTATTCTTGATTGACATTTCACAGATTTGAGATGTGGTAGGTGCCATCTGTTTTTCCAAATCTCTATTGAAGTGTCTGTGATCATTATTTTTCTTCAATTCATTATTTGAAATAATTTTTTTTAAATTTTTTTATCTTTTCAACATCATTTTAATCACTATCTTTAATTTTTATTTGCGCTCATTTACCTTTATTCTTTTGGATTCTTTATCCATGACATTTTAATTATTTTTATTTGCCCACTGTAATACCCACACATTTAAAAAATACAGATCTACTTGGTTTTTTTAAGACAAAAACAATCTACAGTATTTATATTCACTGTGCATATTTTTCATTGTAAGACATACATTTTTTGGGGTGGTAACCCTCATACAAATATTTAATAGATAAATACTTCTTGCACCACAGACAAGATAAGATAAATGATAATAGTGCTTTACTTAAAAAATCTATCATGGTACACATGAGAAAGTTTCTCAGTACTCTAAAGAGAATAAAACAATGTGTGACCAGGTCTTTGATGGCTATTTTTCATGACTATATTACAATCAACAAAAATTTGGTACATCCCACTGTACTACAATTTTGCCACCACACACCACTTCATAAATGTAATTATGAGAAAACTAAATGCAAAGGTGCCTGCTTCAATACTGAAAAGGAAATCCAGCTGCCCCCATGATGGCAAGTGAAACAGACAACAAATGTATGTGCACAAATATTGCAATCACAAAGTCTTTAATATTGGTTGGTTGGTTGGTTCGGAGGAGGGGACCAAACAGCAAGGTCATCGGTCCCATAGTATTTGGGAAGGATGGGGACGGAAGTCTGCCATGCTCCTTCAAAAGAACCATCACGGCATTTGTCTGATGTGATATAGGGAAATCACGAAAAACGTGAATCAGGATGGGCAGACGTGGGTTTGAACCGTCATCCTGTAGTAGTAATGGTGGTGGTACATCAGCTGATAAAATTTTAGGACATATAACAAATTGTTAGACTACATCTCCTTGAAGTCTTAAGTTTTGTCTGATACTAAACATGAATGGGAGCAAACCCAGAGACTCCTGCAAATCCATCTTCAGAAAGTTGGAAATCCTTACATTGCCTTTCCTCTACATTCTTGAGAGACTAAAATTTTTCAGAAAACACATAGTACCAACTGACCCCAGAGTCGTAAAAAATAATGAAATACATGAACACAACACCAGGAAAAATGCAAACCTGCATGTTATACGTACAAACACTCAACTGCGTAAAAAGGGAGTTTTCCACATGGGCCTCCAACTGTTCAACAATCTTCCCACTAGTATTAAGTCCATTGGAGACAACATGAAATTAGCAAAGCCGTGAAATCATATTTGTTGTGTCACTGTTTTTACTCTGTAAATGAATACTTAGAACAGTAATCTTGCTGTTTGTGTTAAATTGAAAACATTGAACAATATAATAAATTAGGATACTATAGGCCTACGTTAATATATGTTAACAATGTTAAATGATATTTTCCGACATCTGCAACACACTGTGTACCATCAGATCACATGGAATAAATAAATAAGAATCACATCACTCAAAATGATATAGGTATTGAAAATGGAAAGCTATACTGTCACCTGAATCCTATGTTAAGAAATATCTGCCCCATAACAAGATGAGAAAGTTGGCTGGAAGCATTCTACCAATGTGTTGACATCCATGTCTTAATCAAGCTACCACCATCCAATCTAACAAAGACTTGATGAAGCTGGTTGGATTAAGCTATTTATCTTCATCAGTAGCAATAGTTGTAAAGCTGTGATTGCACTCAGGCCAACATTTCCATTGGTACACAGTTCGCTTTATTTATTTATGGTGCTGTTATTTTGATATTACTGCTGTCAATACCAATTTATTTATTTATCTAATGACTGTTTGTCTAATGCTCAATACACTAGGTTTACTATTTCCTGTCGTTGTCATCACAGATGCAAATTTAAATTCAGCACTATGCTTATCAATTAAACTATTACACCAAGTCACTTGCACAAATTTATACACCGAAACCGACAGACCACAGACTATCTTGATCATCCTATTGTAAACAGAGGATGTAAACAAACAATAGGTACAGTACATTATTTACCAAACCAGGGCAGATGAAAGGTTCGAAATCTACGCTGAAGCCCTGGTTCGCCTCCCATACAAACGAAAATGCAGTTCCTCTTCCACCTGATTCATTAATGCTGCAGATACAGCTTGCGAAACTATGAGGACGTGCTTCACTGGCCGACTATAATAAGTCGCCTCATCTACGACGAGAACACCGTTAGTATCCTGATTTATTGCTATTTTACTTTAACAGCATGTAAACTATATACCCAAAAGTATTAATTACAAATTAACCTAAGCAAGTTTGCAATTCAAAAAACTTCTTTTGGTTTCACTGGCGTTCAAAAGTAATACTCTTCAATTATCACGTGAGCCACGGGAAATGTATGTAGCGCACAATTAAATAATAAATAACGAAAGTTTGGTTATCATAAGACTTTCACCGAACGTTCAAATATATTTAGGAATTAAATTAAAAGAAACGTAACCTAAAAAAGAACGAATATTGCCGTTCACTTATTTAACAAAATGATTTTATCGTTACTCACCTCATACTATCTCAAAAATACAAACAACGAATCCAAAATATAATACGTTAGCGTTTCTGAAAATTTTTACACTGACAGCTAATTTCGCACGACACTTATTCCCTTGTGTAATAACTACGCTGCCGACTAAAGCCACCTAGTGGTCCGAATTTTAACTATAAGTAAGTAGGTACGGCAGGATGGAGGATCGAATAAATTTTTAGAGTCGTCTGCTGCGCAGTGTGTTGACGTGAAACAATGCGAGTTTGTCAACAACATTCGGTTTGACGTTGAATGTGATGGTGGTCATGGGTTTCATTAAGGAAAGAGTGATGCTACTTCATTTAGAGATACAGATAAGACAAGGAATTTAGAAAGTACTGTTCGTGAAAAATGACAAACTCCCTTGAGATTTTCGTGAACAACCCAAATAGACGCAAATTGTACAAAATTGTGTTTTAGTCGTTGATCGACAGACGTAAATGGTTGTTCTTGTATTTGTATTTCAAGGGAAGTTAAAACACTATATGATCCGCACACGGAATTTATTCAACTTGTACCAGTAGTTATGTCTTAGCTTATATTCTAACATGAACGAAGCTGAAATTAACACAAACAGTTGCCAAAAATCCAGCACGGAAAATTTAATGGAGCCGCTGATGGATCACAGGAGAGCAAGATATCCATTTTGCATTGTGTGGACGCCACTGCCTTTGCTAACGTAAGTTTAGGGATACATTCAAACATGAGAATGCACGTCTCGTAATTATTGACTAATTTTTTTTTCTTTTCCGTAGATGGATTTTTCCATTTATAGGACATATGGGAATTGCCATGTCTTCAGGTGTGATAAGAGATTTTGCAGGACCCTATTTTGTATCAGAAGACAACATGGCATTCGGGAAGCCAACCAAATACTGGCGTCTCAGACCAGAACTAGCGGCAGGAGGATCAAGTGGCTGGGATCGCGCCGTGATAGACGCCTCTGAAGAATACAAGTCAAGAATGGTGAGGAACTGCTGACATGTAGAAACAGAATCGTGACGTATGATATATGCTTCAGATATGCACATTTAACTATGGTACCTCTAAATCAGTACTGTGCAAACCACTTTGAAGAACGTATAGCACAGTGTACTTACAGTCATATCACACATTAGGGTTTTGTGTGGTGCCATTTGCATAAGGAGTGCAAGTAGACTGATTGTTTCCCTGCCTCTGTGCATAAAGTCATTAGTGTAATCTAGTCTTTGTGGTCCATAAAGGAGCTATACCATGGGGGTTGCAGTGTATTGTTAGGTTCCTCATGTAATACTGATTGTTGAAACCGTGTAAGTAGAGTTTTGTGGGGTGGTTGGTGTGTATCATCACAAGCCTGGAAATTAAAGGTTTTTAAAATATTTCTATGATGATCATCCATGGGTCAAACGAACGTGTCAGTTCGTGCTGCCCTTCTTTGTAAAGGCCTGTGTTCAGTACCCTGTGTTAGTCCTATTTGATGTGGATCCCACTCACTTGAGCAATATTCTAGGATATGTTGCATGAGTGTTTTGTGAGCAGTCTTCTTTGTAGATTGATTGCACTTTTTCAGTACCCTACCAATGAACCAAAGTCAGTAACTCCTTGATATTTTACTTATTTTGTGAAATGCACAATTATTTTTATTCCTGAACATTTCAAGCGAGTTGCCTAACTTTGCATTACATTGAGATTGTTTCAAGATATGACAGTATTTGTGCAGCTTTTTTTTCAGCCTGTGGATAGCTGCATCATTTACAAAAAAATCCTTAGGCTGAGCAGTACCCAAAAATAGGTTGCACCAGGGTCCTATATGCAGTCTCCTTTACAGGTGAACCACTCTTTCCTAAAATTCTCCCAATAAACCAAAATCAACCATTCGCCTTCCCTACAACAGTTCTCACATGCTCGTTCCATCTCATATCGCTTTTAACATTACTCCCAGATATTCAAACGACTTGATTGTATCAAGCGAAATACTAGTAATACTGTATCCAAACATTACAGGTTTGATCTTCCAACTCATCCACATTAACTTACATTTTTCCGAATATAGGGCTAGCTGCTATTCATCACACCAACTGGGAAATTTTGTCTAAATCGTCTTGTATCTTCCTACAGTCGCTCAACTTCGATGTCTTGCCATTTACCATGGCATCAGCTGCAGATAGCTTCCCATTCTGTTCGTCAAATCATTTATTTACATAGAGAACAGTAGCAGTCCTATCACAGTTCCCTGCGGTGCTCCTGACAATGTCACTGATGAACACTCACTGTCGAGGACAATATAATGGGTTCTGTTATTTAACAAGTCTTCAAGCCACTCACATATCTCCCCCCAGGGCGGCCACAACTCTTTTGGGGATACGTGCGTGGAGAACACGGGACCCTGAGCTACTGCAGCTCTCTTTCCTATCCAGACTGCATACCTTCCTTTTCCACATCCCTCCCCATCCCCCATTCTTCCCCAACCCCTTCCCCCACCTCTTCCCTTCCCCTTCTCCCTCTCTTTGGGAGTATGTTTTGGCCTATGTCTGGAGACGGATGCTTATAACTGTAAGACGTAGTTTCTCTTGTTTGCTCTCTCTGCTGGAAAGTCTCTGCCCTCTCTTTGTCCTTCTCTTTTCCTTGGATCTTCTCTTTACCCTCTTCTCCACTGCAGCATTTGAGACCTCTCTTCTTTCCTTTTCTTTGTTGCTCCCTTTCTACTTCTTTCCTCCCTGTGCGTGTCTGAAGGCCGACACACGTAGCCAGGGTAATGCGGAATTCCCCGCCCCAGGTAGACAAGTAGGCTATAACACGTATGTACGCCCTGGTAAAGGCCGGACCCAGAGAGGAGTGATTACCCTAGCTGGTACCTTCCGAAAGTGCTGATTGGTCCCTCCAATCATTTCTTGGAAGGTGTGACCTGAGGTGTGGACAATCACCTAAGGCGGGAGTGACTTCAGAGAGGGGCCCCCACGAGGAAGGAGCGCACGATCGGTGACACCGGTAATCATGGGGGATACTTTCGCAATGGTTTCTTCTACTCCTACAACTTCTGCCCACAAGAGAAAACTAGATGAGTCTCAGCCACGAACAATTTTTCCATCAGTGCCAAAGTTCCTAGTTGTTTCTCGGTCTGACGAACATCAAGAGTTCTCCACAATCAACCCTTTCATTATTCAGAAAGGTGTCAACACAATTGCAGGTCCTGTAAAGTCTTGCTCACAATTACAAAATGGCACCTTGTTGTTAGAAACAGTCAGTGCCCTCCAGACACAAAAATTGCTGCAAACTACACTGCTACAAATCTTCCCTGTCTGGGTGGAGGTACTTTAAACTCATCATGCAGGGATAGTTTATACACGCTCACTTGACAGTTTATCGAATGAGGACATTCAACACTGCCTGTCTGACCAGGGCAAAACGGCTGTACATCGAGTCATGAAAAGTGTTGACAAGGACTTGATACCGACCCGTACTCTCTTCTTGACGTCTGATAGAGTTCAACTTCCTGCGAACATTAAAGCTGGATATGGGATCATTTCAGTTCGCCCTTACATCCCCAACCCTACGTGTTGCTATCAGTGTCAGCGGTTTAAACATACCAGCCTGTTGTGTTCCAATCCGGCCAAATGCGTTACATGTGGCAGGGATGCCCATGAGGGTGATTGTCCACCTCCATCCACTCATTGCATAAACTGTATGGGAAACCACGGTGCTTCTTCTAGAGATTGCTCTATTTTCAAAGATGCATGAATTATTCAGGAAATCCGAGTTAAGGATAAGGCGTCCACATTTGCTGCTCGTAAGTTATTCACCAGTAGAAAGCCCACTGTGCTCCCAGCAGGTAAATATAGCATTGTCCTTGCATTTCCTCAGCCTACTAAGGAGGTAGCCACACAGACTTGCGATCTCACCATTAGCGCTATGATCATCAGATCGGCCAGCCCAAAGATCGCCTGTTCATCCTCGCCACTGTTGCCTGCTCACTCTCAGGCTCATTCTTCATCGGCTCCTGCTAAGTCCCGGGCCCCAAGATTGGATGCCCAGACTTCCAAAAAAGAGCCTAGTCGCAAAGAATTTTTTACATACCCTGACCTCCCAACTGTCAATTCCTCCCTCTTCTCACCACCATGCTTCCAAGAAGGCTCAAAAGAAACAAAGTTCCTCTCTTTCTCCACCATGGCATGTCTCATCTACAGTTCTACCCAGCGGTAGCTGCCCTCGGTTGTCTTCCTTGTTGCCGAGACGCACCATTGGCGGCCGATCCACCAGCCAATCACTTGCAGCAGGAGAGGCCCCTGAGCAACCTATGGATCAGGATCTTCTGCCTTTGGCTGAATACCATGCCATACCATCGGCCGATGGCTCTCAGCGGTCATTGAGTTGATGGCAACCGTGGTGAGATTTTTACCTTTTCTGCCCACCCTATGTCAGTTATCCATTGGAATATCCGCAGAATTCACTCCAATCAGGATGAATTGTCGATCCTCTTATGATCTTACTCCCCGGCCGTCTTCTGTCTTCAGGAAACAAAGCTACATCCCCATGATCGCTTTGTCTTCCCTCATTTCCAATCGGTCCGGTTTGATATCCCCTCTGTTGATGGCACTCCAGCACATGGGGGACTTATGATTCTTCTCCATGATACTGTCCATTATCACCCAATCCCCTTAAACAGTTCCTTCCAAGCAGTCACTGTACTTCTTTCGCTTTCTGGATACACCTTCTCCCTTTGTACTATATACATTCCATCGTCCACACCAATGGCAACAGCTGATCTCCTTCATCTCCTTGGTCAGCTCCCGCCCTCCTATTTGCTGGTTGGGGCCTTCAATGCCCACCACCCACTTTGGGGATCTCCGCATCCTTGTCCGTGAGGCTCCCTATTGATTGACATCTTCCACCTCGTGGATCTTGTTTGCCTCAACACTGGGGAACCTACATTTTTGTCTGCCTCCATGTCAAACTTCTCCCATTTGAACCTTTCGGTCGGTACTGTTCAGCTATCTCAGCACTTTGAATAGTTCGCTCTTGCTGATACACACTCAAGTGACCATTTTCCATGTGTCCTTCGATTGCAGCCACAACTGCCACCTATGTGCCCACGATGCTGGAAGTTTTCCCAAGCTGATTGGACACTTTTCTCCTCTCTAGCGACATTCGATGACCATCACGTTTCTAGCATCGACAATCTGATCACTCATGTTACGGAAGTTATTCTTACAGTTGCGGAATGTTCAATACCTCGTACCTCACCTTTGCACCGGCACCCCCTGCAGTTCTTTAGTGGAATGAGACGTGTCGTGACGCAATACGCAACCAGAGACGTGCTTTTCATGTTTTCTGCCACCATCCTACAATTGCCAATTGTATCTGCTATAAGCAATTACGTACGCACAACAGCAAGAAGGCAAGCTGGGACTTCTTTACCAGCTCCTTCAGTTCCTTCTCTTCCTCATCTGTAGTTTGGAGTCGAATTTGGCGGTTATCTGGCATGTCCCCGATCTCTGGGCTCACTGTCGCGCATGATACCTTAGTGGACCATGTTGCAATTTCTGATGCATTGGGTCAACACTTTGCTTAGATTTCAAGCTCTTCAAATTACCTGCCAGCCTTTCTTCCGAAGAAGCAAGCAGTGGAAGTGCGAACTCTTGCTTTCTTCTCTCAAAATTGCGAAAGCTATAATACTGTTTTCTCTGTGTGGGAACTCCAACACACACTCTCATCATCTCACTCTTCCTCCCCAGGACTGGATGGCACCCACGTCCAGATGTTGCTGCATTTATCATACCGTAGTCTGTGTTACCTCCTTCACCTTTATAATCGAATTTGGACTGACAGTACCTTTCCCAGAAGATTGTGGGACGCTATTGTCATTCCTGTTCCAAAACCTGGTAAGGACAAACATCTCCCATCTAGCTTATCGCCCCATATCTGTCACGAGTAGTGTATGTAAGGTTTTGGAGCATATGGTGAATTGCCATTTAGGCTGGTGGCAGGAATCCCAAAACCTTTTAACACCTGCCCAATGCAGTTTCCGAAAGCATTGTTCTGCAGTTGACCATCTTGTTGCACTCTCCACTTACATCATGAACAATTTTCTCAGGAAACACCAAATGGTAGCAATATTTTTTGATCGGGAGAGGGCATATGATATATGTTGGAGGACAGGTATCCTCAGCACACTGTTCTCTTGGGGCTTTCGAGGTTGGCTACCCCTTTTTATTCGCGAATTTATGACAAAGCACACATTTAAGGTGTGGCTGACCACTACTGTCTCCTGTACTTTTTCCCAAGAAAACGGGATGCCCCAGGGCTCCATGCTAAGTGTTGTACTGTTTGCCATCGCCGTAAAACCAATTATGGATTGTCTCCTTCCCAATGTCGTGGGCTCCCTCTTTGTCGATGATTTTGCAATCTACTACAGCTCTCAATAGACCAACCTTCTTGAACAATGTCTTCAAGGGTGTCTCAATCGCCTCCACTCATGGAGCACCAAAACCGGCTTCCACTTTTCTCCCAGTAAGACCATCTGTGTAAATTTTTGGCATCATACAGTGTTTCCTCTGCCTTCTCTACGTCTAGGCCGTGTCAACCTTCCATTTGCGGATGTTGCTAAATTCTTGGGCCTTATGTTTGACAGAAAACTTCAGTGGTCTTCCCACATTTCAAATATTTCGGCTCACTGTCTACGATCCCACAGCACCCTCCATGTTCTAAGTGGTACCTCCTGGGGAGCAGACCGAGTGGTCCTCCTTTGCCTATATCGCACCTTAGTGCACTCGAAATGAACTATGGAAGCATAGTTTATTCCTCTGCATGGCAGTCTATTCTTTAGTGTCTTGACTCTGTCCAACACCGTGGATTACGTTTAGCATCTGGAGCTTTTTACACTAGCTCCGTGGAGGGCCTGTACACTGAGACAGATGAACCTCTGCTATCCATTCGGCAAGCTGTCCTACTGAGTCATTACACTAGTCATCTGTCTTCCATGCCTGCTCATCTGACCCATGCCCTTGTTTTCAATGCTTTCTTGGATTTAGGGTTTACAGGCCGCCCTTCCTCTCTATTACCACCAGGAGTCTGCTTCCATCAACTGCGACATTCTTTTTCCTTCCACTTTCCTAAAACTTTCTTGACAAATGGGGGTACAGTGCCACCTTGGCTTCATCCCTGTACCTGCCTGCTCCGTAACCTTTGTCAGCTTCCCAAGAATAGTACCCCCACTAAAGTTTATTGTCACCAGGAAGAGCTAATTTTAACTAGACTCCGGATAGGGCACTGTCTTTTTAGCTGTCGACATCTTTTAAGTGGCGATCCTCCTCCATTTTGACCCCATTGCTCTCAACAGTGGACAGTGAGACACCTTTTACTTCAGTGCCCATATTTTAATCCACTATGCGCCCCGTTACAGTTGTTGCCTGATATATCTTCTCTTTTAGCATGTGACATGCTCTCAGCCAATCGCATCCCTGAGTTTATCAGTGTCAGTGAGATGACATCGGTCATTTGAACCTTTTTTTTTGGGGGGGGGGGGGAGAGGAGAGACAACAATCTCCCCCCCCCCCCCCCCAGTAGTTTTTTACGATTTCCTTCTGTTTTTAGTTTCCCTCCTTCTTGAGTTTCGCTCCCATTGCCCCTGATTTAACATTAAAGTTTTTACCCTTCCCTAAGCCACACAATGGGCGCTTATGACCATAGCAGTTTTGCACCCTAAAACCATAAAAAAAAAAACACTCGCATATCTGTGAACTGATTCCATATGCTCGTATCTTCATTAACAGCCTGCAATGAGGCACTGTGTCAAATGCTTTCCAGAAATCTAAAAATATGGCATCTGCCTGTTCTCAGTATACCATGTGAGAAGAGGGCAAGTTGAGTTTTGCACAACCGATGCATTCTAAAAGCATGCTGATTCGTGGACATAAGCTTCTCAAGGTTCACAGGAGAGCTTCTGTAAAGTTTGGAAGGTAGGAGGCGAGGTACTGGTAGAATTAAAGCTGTGAGGACGGGGCGTGACTGGTGCTAGGGTAGCTTAGTTGGTAGAGCACTTGCCCGTGAAAGTCTAAAGGTCCCGAGTTCGAGTCTCGGTCCGGCACACAGTTTTAATCTGCCACAAAGTTTCATATCAGCGCACACTCCGCTGCAGGGTGAAAATCTCATTCTGGAAACATCCCCCAGGCTGTGGCTAAGCCATGTCTCGGTGGTGTCCTTTCTTTCAGGAGTGCTAGTTCTGCAAGGTTTGCAGGACAGCTTCTGTAAAGTTTGGAAGGTAGGAGGTGAGGTACTGGCAGAATTGAAGCTGTGAGGACGGGGCGTGACTGGTGCTAGGGTAGCTCAGTTGGTAGAGCACTTGCCCGCGAAAGGCAAAGGTCCTGAGTTGGAGTTTCGGTCTGACACAGAGTTTTAATCTGCCAGGAAGTTTCATATCAGCGCACTCTCCGCTGCAGAGTGAAAATCTCATTCTAGTCTCACATGTTTTGGCCTGTATGTGATAATCCCCTGTAGGGTTTGACTTCTATTTTTCAAAATTTTCCTGATGAGTGAGCCAACTGGGGAAGGGTACCTTACATGGTGCATAGCATCCATCAGACACTGAGACCTCTCGCATCCTTCGTTGACATGGATCTGCACTTCCGCTCATTTTAAAGCTGTTGAGTGAGGTCACCCTCATGGGTGCATTTTCCTCCATCCTCTGTGCTGTGTCGCTTTCTGCATTGTCAACGATAATGGACTTCTTAGCTCTTTTGCTCCTGATACCCAGCATGGTAGCCAGTCCATTGTGGTGGGACCGCCATATACCCTGTTCGTTGTAGCCCCCCGACCACACAGGGATCGTTCTGCTGATGCCTGCGCCGTTAACTCCCCATGTATGCCAAGGAGAAGATGTTCGTCACCCTGGGGCATCGGGACTCCTGGCAATGACCTTCCTGCCAGGTGGCCTTTGCTGTGGCTGGGTGGCACCCATGGGGAGGGCTCCTGGTCAGAGTGGGTGGCGTCAGGGCAGACAACACACATCATGAAGCATAGTACGTCATCTCTTGCTGGTGGTCAAACAGAAGCAGTCTCTAAGCAGTCTACTTCTAACTTCAATGCTAAGAAATATGACCCCAAATCGTTCCCTCCCTGGCCACACCATGGGAGGAATGCCAGGCTCAGGATGGGAGTGGAGCTTACTCACTCTGGTACCTCGTATGTGTGAGAGTTGATGGGGAATCTTTCTTGTCAATGAAACCTCAGTTTTTTGTGGAGCATTTAGAGGACAAGTTTGGTGAGGTGGAGGGCTTGTCCAAAATGCAGGCAGCGTCGGTCTTGATCAAAACAGCTTCCTCTGCCCAGTCACAGGCACTACTCGCCTGTGACAAGCTGGAGGATGTTTCTGTTTACATCATGCCCCATAAAAGCTTAAATATGGTCCAGGGTATCATATTTCCCTGGGACCTTCTTTTGCAGTCTGACGATGAGCTGCACACCAATTAAGAGCGCCGAGGTGTCCATTTCATCTGGCGCATCCACTGGGGTCCGAGGGATAATCAGGTTGCCACCGGTGTCTTCATCTTGGCGTTCAGGGGTGAGACATTACCCCACCTCCCATCTGTGTCAACTGCGCAGCGCACCATTCGCCTTGCTTGCCAGACTGCAGGATTCTACAGAAAGAAAGAAAAATAATGGAATACAATACCCTAGACCGACTGACCTACACTGAGGCTAAGAGAAAATATGAGAGGCTACTTCCTGTGCATATGACGTCAATCTATGCCACCGCTATGACAACAGTTCTACCATCTTGCATTCTGCTGCATACAGTTGGCTCTCAGAGCTGTCATACTCCACCTGCTCCCTTGATGCTAGTTGGCACTTCCCTCCCTGTTGCTACTGCACAACCTACTTCAGGAGCTCACCCCACCCCCCACCTTCCCTCCAACCATCAGGGACGTCAATCCCCACTTCTCAGCTTGGAGAAGTGTAAGTCTTCTTCGGCTCCTCTCGCCAGGAGGGGATACCTTGGGCCACTCCCTTCCCAGTTTCCTACCAGTGGCAAAACTGACACCTGCCAGTGGCTGAAGCAACCACAGGTCACAGGTAGCTGGTCGTAGGGCTTCATGGTCCTCCTCAGTCCCTGAGACTGAATCAGTGAAGCCCTCCCAGCTGGACAAACCTAAGGAGCAGTGAGAGAAACCTAAAAAGAAAAAGACCCCCAAGAACCAAGGCATTGCAGTGGCACCCTCACCACCATTACCTATAATCTCTGTGTCTGAGGATGAGCTGGAGATTCTGGCATCTTCTGAGGACCTAGATCTCACTGGGCCCTCAGACGCAATGGATGTCAGATGTCAATCGCACAGGTACTCATCTGGTGGCAGCAGGTGACCCTGAGGCATAGACTACCTCATTGAGTGTTTCATGCCTTCCCAGTCTCACGATCACATAATCCTCCAGTGGAATTGCGGCGGTATTTTCCACCACCTGGCTGAATTATAGCAAATGTTAAGCTTTACACATGCTTTCTGCATTGCCCTCCAAGAAACCTGGTTCCTGGCAATGCAGATCCCTGCCCTCCGCAGCTGTAAGGGATATTAACAGGAACTGTAGCGACTATAACAGAGTGTCAGGTGGAGTTTGCGTCTATGTCCTGAACTCAGTATGTAGTGAACCTGTGCCCCCTTCAAACCCCTATTGAAGCTGTGGCTGTCAGGATAAGGACAACACAGGAAATAACTGTCTGCAGTGTATATCTTCCTCCAGATGGTGCAGTACCCTTGAATGTATTGGCCGCACTGATTGATCAACTCCCTAAACCTTTCCTATCTTTGAGAGATTTTAACGTGCATAACTCCTTGTGGGGTGCACTGTGCTTACTGGCCGAGGTAGGGAGGTCAAAAATTTACTGTCACAACTCAACCTCTGCCTCTTAAATACAGGTGCCCCCACACATTTCAGTGTGGCACATGTCACATATTCAGCCATTGATCTCTGTTTGCTGTCCTATCCTTCTCCCATTTATCCTCTGGAGAGCATATGACAACCGGTGTGGTAGTGACCAGTTCCCCATCTTCCTGTCACTCTCCCGGCTGCCTACCCAGATATGCTTTAAACAAGGCAGACTGGGAAGCCTTCACCTCTGCTGTCACCTCTGAATCTCCCCCACATGGTGCCATCAATGCTGTCGTTGATCAGGTCACTACAACGATCTTTTCTGCGGTGGAAATCGCGATCCCTCATTCTTTAGGGTGCCCCTGGTGAAAGACGGTCCCTTGGTGGTCACCGGAAGTTGCTGAGGCAATTAAAGAGCGTTGACGAGCTCTACAGTGACATAAGTGGCACCATTCCCTAGAGCACCTAATAGCCTTTAAGTGGCTTTGTGCCCATGTTCGGTAGCTTATAAAACGGCGGAAACAGGAGTGTTAGGAGAGGTACGTGTCGACCATTGGGTGCCATACATCACCTTCTCAAGTTGGGACAAAGCTCAGACGTGCTTTTGGGTACAAGACCCCAACAGGTATCCCTGGCATTAACATCAATGGTGCATTACCTATAGATGCAAATGCGATTAGCGAGCACTTTGCTGAGCACTATGCTAAAGCCTCTGTGTCGGAGAACTAGCCCCCCCCCCCCCCCCAGCCTTTCGCACCCTCAAACGGCAGATGGAAAAGAAAGTCCTTTCGTTCACTACACGCCACAGTGAACTCTATAACGCCCTATTGATCGGATCCACAGTCAGATGATAAAACATCTCTCATCTGACTTCAAGTGACATCTCCTTGTCATCCTCAACTGGACCTGATGCGATGGTGTCTTTCCATAACAATGGCGGGAGAGCACCATCATTCTGGTGCCAAAACCCAGTCAAAACCCGCTTGATGTGGATAGCTACCGGCCCATCAGCCTCATCAACATTCTCTGTAAGCTGCTGGAACGTATGGCATGTCGGAGGTTGGGTTGGGTCTTGGAGTCATGAGGCCTATTGGCTCCATGTCAGGGCGGCTTCTGCCAGGGTCACTCTACCACTGATAATCTTGTGTCCCTTGAGTCTGCCGTCCAAACAGCCTTTTCGAGACACCAACATCTGGTAGCCATCTTTTTTGACTTACGTAAAGCATATGACACAACCTGGCAACATCATATCCTTGCCACATTGTATGAGTGGGGTCTCCATAGCCCGCATCCGATGTTTATCCAATACTTCCTGTTGCTCCATACTTTCCATGTTCAAGTTGGTGCCTCCCATAGTTCCCCATGTATTCAGGAGAATGGCGTTCCGTAGGGTTTCTTATTGAGTGCATCTCTATTTATAGTGACCATCAATAGCCTAGCAGCAGCTGTAGGGTCATTAGTCTCCCCTTATCTGTATGTGGATGACTTCTGCATTTCATATTGCTACTCCAGTACTGGTGTTGCTGACTGGTGCCTACAGGGAGCCATTCACAAGGCGCAGTCGTGGGCTCTAGCACAATTTTCAGCTGCGAATTCGTGTGTCATGCACTTCTGTTGGTGTCGTACCGTTCATCCGGAACCTGAACTTTATCTTAAAGGTGATCCACTCACTGTAGTGGACACATATTAATTCTTAGGACTGGTTTTTTACACCCTATTGGCTTGGCTACCTCACCTTCGTCAGCTTAAGTGGGAGTGCTGGCAGCACCTCAATGCTCTCCACTGCCTGAGCAACACCAACTGTGGTGCAGATTCCTCTATGCTGTTGCAGCTCTACAGAGCCCTTGTTCAATCCTGCCTTGACTATGGGAGTCTGGTTTATGGTTCGACGGCGCCCTCAGCGATGCATTTCCTTGACCAAATGCACCACTGTGGCATTCACCTAGCGACAGGAGCTTTTAGAACGAGTGTGTTGACCAGTATCTTGGTGAAGGCCAGAGGCCCTCCAACGTGCACAACTGCTCACCAGTTATGTTGCACACATTTGTAGTTCTCCTGAGCATCCGATTTACCGTCTCCTTTTCCCACCTGCTGCAGTTCATCTCCCGCATCAGTGGCCCAGGTCAAGGCTCACAATTGTGGTTCCCGTGCAATCCCTTCTCTCCGAACTGGAGTCCTTCTCTTTGCCACCTCTACCAGAGGTTCATTCACGTACATCTCCATGGTGTACACCTTGGCCAAAGCTTCGTCTGGACCTTTTGCGTGGCCCTAAGGACTCCGTTAACCCCACCGCTCTCCACTGTCACTTCCTCTCGATTCTTGACGTGTTTCGGGGCTTTCATCTACATCTACATTTATACTCCGCAAGCCACCCAACGGTGTGTGGCGGAGGGCACTTTACGTGCCACTGTCATTACCTCCCTTTCCTGTTCCAGTCGCGTATGGTTCGCGGGAAGAACGACTGTCTGAAAGCCTCTGTGCGCGCTCTAATCTCTCTGATTTTACATTCGTGATCTCCTCGGGAGGTATAAGTAGGGGGAAGCAATATATTCGATACCTCATCCAGAAACGCACCCTCTCGAAACCTGGACAGCAAGCTACACCGCGATGCAGAGCGCCTCTCTTGCAGAGTCTGCCACTTGAGTTTGTTAAACATCTCCGTAATGCTATCACGGTTACCAAATAACCCTGTGACGAAAGGCGCCGCTCTTCTTTGAATCTTCTCTATCTCCTCCGTCAACCCGATCTGGTACGGATCCCACACTGATGAGCAATACTCAAGTATAGGTCGAACGAGTGTTTTGTAAGCCACCTCCTTTGTTGATGGACTACATTTTCTAAGGACTCTCCCAATGAATCTCAACCTGGTACCCGCCTTACCAACAATTAATTTTATATGATCATTCCACTTCAAATCATTCCGCACACATACTCCCAGATATTTTACAGAAGTAACTCCTACCAGTGTTCGTTCTGCTATCATATAATCATACAATAAAGGATCCTTCTTTCTATGTATTCGCAATACATTACATTTGTCTATGTTAAGAGTCAGTTGCCACTCCCTGCACCAAGTGCCTATCCGCTGCAGATCTTCCTGCATTTCACTACAATTTTCTAATGCTGCAACTTCTCTGTATACTACAGCATCATCCGCGCAAAGCCGCATGGAACTTCCGACACTATCTACTAGGTCATTTATATATATTGTGAAAAGCAATGGTTCCATAACACTCCCCTGTGGCATGCCAGAGGTTACTTTAACGTCTGTAGACGTCTCTCCGTTGATAACAACATGCTGTGTTCTGTTTGCTAAAAACTCTTCAATCCAGCCACACAGCTGGTCTGATATTCCGTAGGCTCTTACTTTGTTTATCAGGTGACAGTGCGGAACTGTACCGAACGCCTTCCGGAAGTCAAGAAAAATAGCATCTACCTGGGAGCCTGTATCTAATATTTTCTGGGTCTCATGAACAAATAAAGCGAGTTGGGTCTCACACGATCGCTGTTTCCGGAATCCATGTTGGTTCCTACATAGTAGATTCTGAGTTTCCAAAAACGACATGATACTCGAGCAAAAAACGTGTTCTAAAATTCTACAACAGATCAACGTCAGAGATATAGGTCTATAGTTTTGCGCATCTGCTCGACGACCCATCTTGAAGACTGGGACTACCTGTGCTCTTTTCCAATCATTTGGGACCTTCTGTTCCTCTAGAGACTTGCGGAACACGGCTGGTAGAAGGGGGGCAAGTTCTTTCGCGTACTCTGTGTAGAATCGAATTGGTATCCCATCAGGACCAGTGGACTTTCCTCTGTTCAGTGATTCCAGTTGCTTTTTTATTCCTTGGACACTTATTTCGATGTCAGCCATTTTTTCGTTTGTGTGAGGATTTAGAGAAGGAACTGCAGTGCGGTTTTCCTCTGTGAAACAGCTTTGGAAAAAGGTGTTTAGTATTTCAGCTTTACGCTTGTCACCCTCTGTTTCAATGCCATCATCATCCCGGAGTGTCTGGACATGCTGTTTCGAGCCACTTACTGATTTAACGTAAGACCAGAACTTCCTAGGATTTTCTGTCAAGTCGGTACAACTTTGAAGTTGTTTATACCGATGGCTCAATGGCTGATGGCCTATGTCCACAGAGGCCATATTGAACAGCATTCATTGCCCACTGGCTGCTGTGTATTCACTGCAGAGATTGTGGCCATATCTCGTGCACTTCAGTACATCCATTTCTGTACAGGTGAGTTGTTTTTTCTCTGTTCTGACTCCCTGAACAGCTTACAAGCTATCGACCAGTGCTACCCTTGCCATCCTTTGTATTAAACATCCAGGAGTCCATCTGTGCCCTGGAGTGGTCCAGTCGTTCAGTGGTGTTTGTGTGGACCCCAGGACACGTCAGAATCCCAGGCAACAAACTTGCTGACAGGCTGACCAAACCGGCTACGCAGAAACTGCTCCTGCAGATGGGCACCTTTGAAACAGACCTGGGTTCCATCTTACGCCACAAGGGTTTTCGGCTTTGGGAGGCAGTGTGGCGTAACAGTATGCACAACAAACTGTGTGTCATTAAGGAGACTGTGAATGTGTGGAAGTCTTCCCTGTGGGGTTCTCGCAGGGAATCAGTTGTCCTTTGTCTACTCCGCATTGGCCATATATGGCTCAACACATGGTTATCTCCTCAGTTGCGAGGACCCACCTCAGTGTCGCTGTGGCTCCCAAATGACAGTTGTCCACCGTTTGCTGAACTGCCCACTTTTAGCCACTCTGCGGGGCACTTTTAACTTTCCTAGCACCCTACCTTCAGTGTTGAGTGACAGTGCCTCAACAGCAGCTTTAGTTTTATGTTTTATTCGTGAGGGTGGGTTTTGTCATTTGATCTGAATCTTAGTGCATGTCCTTTCTGTGCCCTCCACCCTAGAGCTTTTAGGGTGGAGGTTTTAATGTGTCGCAGAGTGGCTGGCTTCTCCTTTTTTATTCTCATGGTCAGCCAGCCATGGTAATCCACTTTCTTGTTTTTAATATCCTCTGCCTGTTTCTTGCATCTCTCTGTGGTCTTCTTGTCCTGTTTTGTCCATTGTAGTGTTTGTTGTCCTTCTGTTGTTCTTCTGGTTCTTCCTTTCTCCTGTTATTGTGCTGTACGTCTTCTTTATTTTCTTCTTTCCCTTGGCTAATTGTTCTACTGGGAACAAGCAACCAATGACCTTGCAGTTTGGTCCCTTTCCTCCCCTTTTAAACAAACCAAACAACACTGAGTGCAGCTGGTGTCCAGTGCCTGCACTGCACACTTCCCACATATGCCACGGAGTATGTGCCTGTCATGACTAGGGCAAGGGGTCTCCCAGCTATGGATTACTTGCTAGGTAACCATTGCTGAGGCTAGGTAGCACCCCTGGGGAGAGCACCTACGAGGTGCATTCAAGTTCTAAGGCCTCCGATTTTTTTCCAAATTAACTACTCACCCGAAATCGATGAAACTGGCGTTACTTCTCGATGTAATCGCCCTGCAGACGTACACATTTTTCACAACGCTGACGCCATGATTCCGTGACAGCGGCGAAGGCTTCTTTAGGAGTCTGTTTTGACAACTGGAAAATCGATGAGGCAATAGCAGCACGGCTGGTGAATGTGCGGCCACGGAGAGTGGCTTTCATTGTTGGAAAAAGCCAAAAGTCACTAGGAGCCAGGTCAGGTGAGTAGGGAGCGTGAGGAATCACTTCAAAGTTGTTATCACGAAGAAACTGTTGCGTAACGTTAGCTCGATGTGCGGGTGCATTGTCTTGGTGAAACAGCACACGCGCAGCCCTTCCCGGACGTTTTTGTTGAAATGCAGGAAGGAATTTGTTCTTCAAAACATTTTCATAGGGTGCGCCTGTTACCGTAGTGCCCTTTGGAACGCAATGGGTAAGGATTACACCCTTGGTGTCCCAGAACATGGACACCATTTTTTCAGCACTGACGGTTACCTGAAATTGTTTTGGTGGTGGTGAATCTGTGTGCTTCCATTGAGCTGACTGGCGCTTTGTTTCTGGATTGAAAAATGGCATCCACATCTCATCCATTGTCACAACCGACGAAATGAAAGTCCCATTCATGCTGTCATTGCGCGTCAACATTGCTTGGCAGCATGGCACACGGGCAGCCATGTGGTCGTCCGTCAGCATTTGTGGCACCCACCTGGATGACACTTTTTGCATTTTCAGGTCGTCATGCAGGATTGTGTGTACAGAACCCACAGAAATGCCAACTCTGGAGGCGATCTGTTCAACAGTCATTCGGCGATCCCCAAAAACAATTCTCTCCACTTTCTCGATCATGTCGTCAGACCGGCTTGTGCGAGCCCGAGGTTGTTTCGGTTTGTTGTCACACGATGTTCTGCCTTCATTAAACTGTCGCACCCACGAACGCACTTTAGACACATTCATAACTCCATCACCACATGTCTCCTTCAACTCTCGATGAATTTCAATTGGTTTCACACCACGCAAATTCAGAAAACGAATGATTGCACGCTGTTAAAGTAAGGAAAACGTCGCCATTTTAAGTATTTAAAACAGTTGTCATTCTCGCCCCTGGCGGTAAAATTCCATCTGCCATACGCTGCTGCCATCTCTGGAACGTATTGACAATGAACGCGGCCTCATTTTAAAACAATGTGCATGTTTCTATCTCTTTCCTGTCTGGAGAAAAAAAATCGGAGGCCTTAGAACTTGAATGCACCTTGTATTTGGAGTGGATGGCACTGTGGCACATGAAGTGGCAAACTTTCTCCCATTGGTGGCCACACAGCCCCAGCAGTTTCTATGAATGGAAAGGCCTCATATGGTGCAAAGAAATAAAATCCCAACACATTCCCTTCCCTTTTGGAGGAACATAGGACTAGACAACAAGGAGAAAATTATTCTCCCCCAATACCTGGTCTGTACCAGGACTGACAGGGACACCTTCTTGGCTACAAAGCTTTTATTTTTTGTCAAAGGCACTGAACACAAATACGGGGAAGTTGCAGCCATCTCTGAGATGAAAAGCAGTTCCATCCTGATTAAAATGTCATTTCCTGCCCAGCCACAGGCACTGCTCTCTTGTGAAAAATAGGATGACATTCCTGTCACTGTGTCTTCCCAGAAGAATCTCAGTATGGTCCAGAGTGTCATCTTTCACCGTGATCTTTTGCAATCTGATGATGGCTGCGGGCCAACTTAGAGCAACGGGATGTGCACTTCATCTGCCTTGTCCACAGGGGACCAGGAGAAAACAGAGTTGCTACCAGGGGCTTCATCTTGGATTTCAAGGGTGATACATTGCATGAGTAGGCCAAGTTGATGGTCTACCTGTGTGACACGAATTCCTACGCTTCTCCTCCTATAAGATGCTTTAAGTGTGTGAAGTTCAGACATATGTCTTCCCATTGCACCACTACCCCTGTCTGCAGGGATTGTGCACATCCATTGCATGTAAATGTTACTTGTGCCCCTCCTCCCATCTGTGTAAACTGCAGCAAGCTCTATTCCCCCTGCTCATCAAATTGCTCAATTTTTAATCTTGAGAAGAAAATCCAGATGTACAAGACCCTGGACAATTTCACATGTCAAGAGGCCAAAAAAAGTTATGAACATCTTAATCCCACACAAATGACACAATTTTATGCTACAGCCTCAACGTCTCACCTTCTTTGTCGATGGTGCTTTCCACTGTTGCGCCTCTTACAGTGGGCTCTGAGCCATCCGCTAATTGCTGACCCCCCCTCCCCCCCCCCCCTCCTCCCAACAGCTGGGGGCCCTTCTAGTGCTCCCACTGCAGCCACGTAGGGAGCATTGGCTTCCCACTTGCCAGGGATACCGTCCCCCATCTCCCAGCTAGAGGCGCCTCATCCTCCTCTGGCTTCACTAGCTAGGAAGAAGTCCCTCGGGACTCTCCCTTTCATGGTCTCTGCCCCTCGGGACTCTCCCTTTCATGGTCTCTGCTGGTCCACAGCCAGACACCAGCTGGGAGCTGAAGGAACCACAGGCTGCTGGCTGTCAGACTTCTCACTCTTTCCCTGTCCCTGAAATCAGTTCTGGGAAACCTTCCCAGTCCTCGTCTTGTAAGGAGAGGAAGGACAAAAAGAAGGCCTCTAGTTGAAGGAAACTATGGTGACCCCCACACCACTGAACTATGCATGTGCTCCTTCTGTGGCCAAGGTGGAGATCCCTGTGGCCCCAAAGGCACCAAAAATCTCCAGGCAGTGTGCCACGGAACCTGTATCAGTGGATCCCCTGATATCTGAACTAGTGGCAGTACATGACCCTGGATCATAACCTGCTCCCCACCCACTTGGTCACTTCATGCCCCCACAGTGTTCAGACAGTTTGATCCTCCAATGTATTTACAATGGATTTTTCCACAACCTGGCTGAGCTACAGCAGCTTTTAAGCACTTGCTGTGTATTCTGTTCTGCATCCAGGAATTGTGGTTTCCAGCAACTTGGGCCCTTGGCCTTTGTGGCTACAGTGGTTATTTTAAGAATCATACTGACTATGAGAGGGTCTCGGGTGGAGTTGGGTTGTATGTTCTGGACTCTGTATAAAGTGACCTTGTGCCTCTTGATAAATTTTTGTAGGCTGTGGCAATTCAGGTAAGGGCACATCATGATTTCACCACCTGCAATGTTTATCTTCCTTCCGATGATGTTGTGTCCCAGGATGTACTATCTGCATTACTCTCTCAGCTTCCCCGCTTTTCCTTGTCTTGGACAACTTCAACACCCACAGCCCTTTGAGGAGTGGAACAATGATCACTGGCCATGGTAAAGATATCAAAACTCTACTGGCACATCTCAATATTTGCCGCTCAAACTCTGGTGCATCCAAAGACTTCAGTGTGGCACACAAAACTTATTCTGCCATTGTTTTTTTCTTTACAGCCTTGGTCTTCTACCATCTATCCACTGGAGAGTCCACGACGATCTTGGCGATGCTTCCTTGTATGCCCACCCTGATGGATTCAGAATGCTGACTGCGATGGGCTCACCTCTGCTGTTGTTCTTAGCTCCGCAAACCAAGGCAGTATTTGTGCGCCTGTTCAGCAGACAACAGCAGCGATTCTTTTGGCAGCCTACCAAGTCATCCCCTCTTCCTCGGGATCCCCCTGACGGAAGATGGTACCCTGATGGGCACCAGTGATCACTAAGGCCATTAGAGATTGTATGTGGGCTGTCCAATGCCATAAGTGGCACCCTCCACTGGAGTAACTCATTGCCTTTAAATGGCTCCATGCCTGAATCCACTATCTCATAAAATGATGAAAGCAGAAATCCAGCCCCTGCAGGTGTACCAAGTATTTCTGTAAATGATGCCATTTATACTGATTCAGATGCTGCCGCTGAATATTTTGCTGAGCATTATCCTTGTGCATCTGCCGTCTGAGAACTACCACCCCGTCTTTTGACTCATAAAACAGTGGGTGGAGTGAATGCACTTATCTTTTACTGCCCACCACCTGAAGCCATATAATACTCCATTCAGTGAATGGAAACTCTCCAGTGCCCTAGCCCATCATCGGCTCCTGGAGTCTGGGGGCCATTTGGCTGCATCCGAGGGTGGTTTTTGCTAAGGCCACCCCACAGCCGATAATCTGGTTCACCTGGAGTCTGGTACACAGGTGGCCTTTGCACATTGTCAGCGCTTCATCACTGTCTTTTTGAACCTACAGAAGGCCTATGACATGGCATGGCATCACCACATTGTTACTTCATTATGTGAGTGGGGTCTCGGGGTCCACTCCCGACTTTTGTCAAGAACCTCTTGTAGCAATGTGCGTTCTGGGTTCAAATGGATGCTTCACTCAGTGCCCCCCATATCCAAGAGAACGAGTTCTGGCAGGGCTCTGTACTGAGTGTTCACTTCTTTTTAGTGACCATCAATGGTCTAGCAGCAGACGTGGGGCCTTTGGTATCATCCTCGTTATATGCTTACGATTTTTGCTTTCGTTATTGCTCCTGTATTGTGGGTGCTGGTGAGCGTTACCCACAGGGTGCCATATGAAAGGCACAGTCATGGGCTCTCACCCATGGCTTTTGGTTTTCAACCACTAAGACTCGTGGATTTCTGTCACTATCGACTGCCCACTTACATCCAGAGCTTTACTTAGACAATCAATTACTTTTTGTAGTTGAGATGCACCACTTTTTTTGGGACTAGTCTTTGATTCCCAGCTGACATGATTTCCCATCTTCACCAACTTAAACCGAGTGAGGTGGGGCAGTGGTTAGCACATTGGACTCACATTCGAGAGGACGACCATTCAAACCCGCATCCGGCCATCCAGATTTAGATTTTCTGTGATTTCTCTAAATTGCTCCTGGCAAATGCTGGGATGGTTTCTTTGTAAAGGGCACGGCTAACTTCCCTCCCCATCCTTGACACAATCCAAGCTTGTGCTCCATCTCTAATGACATCAATGTCGATGGGACAGTAAAGCCAATCTTCCTTTTTCCAATTTAAATGAAAGTGTTGGTGACACCTCAATATACTTCACTGCCTCAGTAACACTATCTGGGGTGCAGATCACTCTACCAATTTGCTGCTCTACAAAGCCCTTATTCTGTCCTGTCTTGATAATGGGAGTCTTACATATGATTCAGCATCACCTTTTGCATTTAGGATACTGGACCCCATTCATCATTGTGGGGTCCAAATTGTGACAAGAGCCTTCCGAGCTAGTCCTGTGAACAGTCTATTAGCCATGCTGGCGTCATTCCAGTACCTATCAGACACCAACAGCAGCTGCTGAATTACACTATATGCATTCATAGCTTCCCTGAACATCCCAACTACCATGTCCTTTTCCCTGAAAAGGAGCTCCACTTCCCACAACAGTGACCCAGAACTGGATTTACAATTGCTGCACACCTACAGTCTCTCTGTTTGGAACTGCGTCTTCCTCCGCTGACGCCTCTGGTCAGTGAGACAACACATCTGCCCTCATGGCTTGTGCCCTGGCCTTGGATTTGTCTTGAAGTATCCTTTGGCCACAATTTTTTGCCACCTGTTCTTGAGATGTATCCAGGTTCAGAAATGGTAATCACCGATGACTCAACAGTCGACGGACGAACAGGCTTTGCATACACACATGCACAGTGCAGTGAACTCTACTCTCTGCCAAATGGCTGCAGTGTTTTCACTGCTGAATTGATGGCCTTTAAACTACCCCTTAAACATGATAATTCTTGCACTGGCAAGAGTATCCTAATCTGTAGTGACTCCCTTAGCAGCCTTCAGGCTGTGGACCAATGCTACTCTCTTCACCCACTGGTAAAGCTATCCAGGATCTTGTCTATAACCTCCATCAAGCTGGATGGCCAGTCATTTTCGTTTGGACTCCAAGTCATGTTGGAATTTCAGGAAATGAACATGCTGGCTAGTTGGCCAAGCTGGCTACCGGGATACCAATTTTGGAAATTGGGGTCCCAGAAATGGGCCTCCGGTTGTTTATACGCTGTCAATTGCAGGAAGTCAGGAACTCGGAGTGGTCTGCCCTGATCTCCTCAAACAAACTGAGGACAATTAAGGAGACCATGATCACGTGGCAGTCTTCCTGCATGCTTCTCACAGGGAGTCCACCATCCTCTGTTGACTCCACATTGGCTGCACTTGGCTGATACATGGTCACATTCTCCGATGTGATGATACCCCTTACAGCTGATGTGGAACCAGCTGGATGGTGTCCCACTTACTCATAGACTGTCCTAATTTGACTGCTTTGAGGCGACATCTTAATCTTCCTGACACGCTACCTCTGGTGGTAGCAGATGACACCAAAGCGGACATTTTGCCTGTGAAAGTGGTTTCTAGTCGTCCCTGTAAGGTAGAGCTTTTTGGCCTCACTGACTGCCTGAAGGGTTGGTGGAGCACCTCTCTCCTGCTCCCCCTCAGTGGCCCAACCTGGCCTCTTTCCTTCTCACCTTTTTATTTTTTTCATTCCTTGGTTTTTAATGCCTTGTCTTGACTGATCTTTTGATGACTTGTCTGTGTTATCAGTTTTCTGGGCTTTTATCTCTGTTGTTTTATTATTATTATTGTGTTAGCTACACTTAGGCTTTCTAGGATTTGCCTTTCACCTCCTTCCTCTGACAACCACTCCTGGTTTGCCACTTAACAAATGAAGGGACTGATGACCTTGCAGTTTAGTCCCTTTCACCCCTAACAACCAACCAACCAACCAAAAATCACTAAAATGTGCAGCAGCAGCAACAACAAAGCACGTCTTCTGCTTCCTTTTCAACTAACAACAAATTATCTTAATATGGTCCTTTCAGGAAATTGTGATCTGTGCTGAAGAGTACTGTGAAAGCTGCTTTTGTTTCTGTGTAGGAACACAACTTTATTACAGCATACATAATAGCTAAAGCCTCCTTTTCTATTTGGTAATAATTAGTTTGAGTTGGTGTTAAGATACTGGAGGAATACACAATAGGTTGTTTAGAAGTGCCTGGGTTCCTGCGAAATAACACAGGCCCCGTGGTGCATCGGGCAGCATCAGTCACCAGTACGTGCTGTTTTCGAAGTGTAAAGATTGGTTAAATGCCCTGATACATTGTAGCGACCATACAAAGTGCATGACCTTTTTATGTAATTTATTCAATGAATATATGAATTCTGCTGTCAGAGTGAGAAATTTAGAACAATAGCTTATTTTACCAAGAGAAAACAGCAGCTTTTTTAAATTCCATGGTTGTGGCAGGTTTCCATCACTGAAAAATGTTGCATCATTGGCTTGATGCCTTCTGTCAAAAGGATATGGCCCAAATATTCTACTTCTGTCTGGAAAATTTTTGATAGTTACAAATTGCATTTGAAACCTTCATATTGCATTTTGATGAAGAGAAACCTGAGGTTTTTAGAGGTGTTCCAGCTGTGAAGCACCTGTTATGATTATATCGTTGGGATAATTTGCACAGGAAGGAATTTCCCCAGCTGCTGTAAGTATCAGTGAAAAATCACCTACAACTAAGCTCTGCAAACCACTGTGAGATGCATGGAATGGGATACATCCCATTGTACCAGTTATTAGGGTTTCTTCCTGTTCCATTCACGAGTGGGGTGCGGGAAGAATTATTGTTTGAATGCCTCTGTGCATGCAGTAATTATTCTAATCTTATCTTCATGATTCCTATGTGAGCGATATGTAAGGGGTTGTAGTATATTCATAGAGTAATCATTTAAAGCCTGTTCTTGAAAATTTATTAATAGTCTTTCTTGGAATAGTTTACATCTATCTTCAAGATCTTCCAGTTCAATTCCTTCAGTATTTCTGTGACAGTCTCCCATGGAGTAAACAAACCTGTATATGTTCAGAATCCCCTGTTAGTCCTATTTGGTACAGGTCCCACACACTTGAGCAATATTCTAGGATGGGTCACACAAGTGATTTGTAAGCAATCTCCTTTGTAGACTGACAGCACTTCCACTGTAATCTATGAATAAATCAGTCTACCACCTGACTTACCTATGACTGAACCTACGTGATCATTCCATTTCATATCCCTACAAAGTGTTACACCCAGGTATTTGTATGAGTTGGCTGATTCCATTTGTGGAAAATCTTGGGTGGAATAATGACAGTATTACAAAAAGGATAAATTGCTACTCACCATATAGTGGGATGTCAAGTCACAGACAGGCACAACAAAAATATTGCTAAACAAGTAAGCTTTCGGCCCAAGGCCTTCTTCAGAATTTGACAACAAAACAGTCTTTTTGTTGTGCCTGTCTGCAATTCAACATCTCCATTATTTGCTAAGTTTCTCATTGAGATATGACACTGATGATTTTTTTATTTAATTTACTGAACATAATCATGTTAAAACAAGTCCATATTTTTTGAGTCTTTTATGTCAGCATTTTAAATCTCTCTCTCTCTCTCTCTCTCTCTCTCTCATAGGATGGGAAAATAGTGGGGGGAACAGAGCAGTCATTACTCTGATTCTCATGGTAGGTCAGTATTATTGGAAATGCAATCATGTCACCTGTTTTTCACCATTCAAATAGTCTGTTGCTATTCAAAATCTCACCAAATGTGTTCTGTTAAGCAGTTCTAATGGCAAAAACTATCAAAGCTGTTGACACATGTTCCAAAATTTGTGCTTTGTACAGACTGAAAGTGATGAGTGAAGGTGTTGTGCACCTGAAATGTTCTCATAAAATCTGTAAATTACTATAGTTTTAGAATATTATACAAATCATTGTTTTGGGTTTCTCATTATGGTCTGTTGAGTGAATGCTTTATTACAAGGACATCCCCTGTCCTTACAAGGCAGCCATAATACATTATGTGGATGTTTTAAAATAGTCTTGTATATTTTACCACTTGTGTTTCAGTGATCTGTTGACTGCAGTTACAGGCTGTATATTTTTTTGCAGCATAATCTTTGTTGTGATAATTGTCATTCACATGTCGCTATGGCATTAAACCTGATGAAGTATGATGGTAGTGAAAAATGGAATATGGTCAAACTAGCTTTCTATATTCTTTTTAAAGGTCATTATGTAAGGTGAGTGTACCTCATTTAAGGTTTTTGGCTAACTAGTGACTGAAAAAAATGTAGTCTAAATCATATACATTTCAGTTTTGCAGCTTGGTTGAAGACATGGGCACCCTTCATCATCATTGTTACTGTCGTTAGCGTGGTATATGTTTTTACGAGGAATCTGTGAACTCTATTTGCATGAGCCAGACAGATGTGGACAGAAGCTTTATGAAGAAAATGCACATGTTGCTGCATGTTTCTTGAGACAAAAACCTGTGCAATCTGAATGTGTCTTCCTGACATAAGTGTGCATATTTTGTATGTAAGTGACTGAAGAAAACATTCCAGAAGATTTAATGTGACATGATTGTGGAAAAGAAATGTGTGAAATATGTTAAGTGATAAAAAACTAATTTCCCTATTGTATTCTCATTTTCACAAACTGACCAAACGATATAGTGGAGAAGGAGATGATGTTAAAAGTTTTGAAATATTACTGCAAATATTTTATTTCACTGTTCAGAACTGAAAGAACAGCATCATTATAGTTTCTGTACTTTTCAGTATTTTAATGTTATATCAGTATCAGTATCATGATCATTAGGAAAAGAACTCTTTCTTAAGTGAAAAAGAATGAATAAATTTTCCATGCCACAGCGTTTTCCACACATGAGTAAAGTAAACTGTAAGAAATGTGAACCAGATGGTTTAGTACTTAGTTCCCTCCAAGTTGAAAACTTCATCAGTGATCCTTTGTCTCTCCCTACTTTTTGGCCCTGAATTTTTCTTGTTGAATAAAAATTCTCCTGTTTGACTTTCCTATTAGATACTGATTTCTTAGCAGAAAGACACTCACACATGTCTGTCTGTCTTTCAGCATGGCACATCATCAACCCCCTCTGCGTGTCACATCAACCTCCCCCCCCCCCCCCCACACACACACACACACTGACACTCACGCTTTCTCTCCCCATTCACCCATCTGAGCTTAAGAGATAAAAGTAATAAATGTGGAGGAAACCATTACTGAAATAATTTTCTCATTTATTGATTGAGTGTGTTGACCGTAATCCTTTTGTCTTCTAGCTAATAGTTGTTTATCATGACTATTTTCATGTTTTCTGTGATTTTAAAAAACATACTTAATACTTAATATGAGTTTACAAAAAGAAACAGCATATGTGTAATAAAATATGACTAATATTAAACTGTCTTTTTCTTTGTAAGATAATTAACTGGTAGCTGCTTCCCTTCTGTCTTGTGATTCGTATGTATACATATTGACTAATATAAACATGTGAGATTTTGTAACATATGTATATTATATTAAAATACTTGGTGGTTTACTGTTGTGTTGGAATCAAATACTAAAGTAATAATGTTTCGGAGATGTGGCACTGGCCATACTCAGGGCACATACTGATTTTGCTCAAACTGCACGTCTACTGGTGTGCCTCCCTTGTGAGAGCTGCAGTGGTAAGACACCGGGCATGCATTCGGGAGGATGGCAAATTGTATCCCTGAGTCATTTAAGGCAAATTCAGGGACGGCTTCTTTGAAAAAGGCACGGGCAATTTCATTCCCGTATCCAAGGTTGTACTTGGTCTTTAATGACCTCATTGTTGAAGGCACAATAAATCCACGTCTTCCACCCTTCAATTCCTTTGTGTGGAAGTCTATAGAGTACCAGTTGACAAATTAGGATATAAATTCACCCATAAAACAGCTATCACAAACCAGTGTTGAGACATCAAATCCCACCATCATGTGGTACAGAAGTTGCTTTATCCTGCACACAATAATATCCCAAGCCCAACCCTTAAGTAGTACAGATAATGTCAGACAACAGCTGAGAGCTGAGAGAGCTACACAGCAACTACTCCCAATCCTGCAGCTCACAGGTCATTCCTTTGTGGTTGGCCCATTTGCAAGACCTGTTCCGTAAACCCACCCACCACTCCTACTGCAGTCCAGTCACTACCGATAAAAGACTGGGCCACGTGTGAAAGCAGCCATGTTATACACACAGCCATGTTATACATCAGTTATGCTGCAATTACCATACAGCATTCCATGTGGGCGTGACAAGTAAGCAACTGTCTATTCACATGAATGGCCACCATCAAACTGTGGCAAACTGCAACCTTGACCATCCAGTTGGTGAACGTGCTGCACAGCAAAACACAAATGACTTCAACAGCTGCTACACAATGTGGGCCATTCAGACAGTCCCTTCCACCACTAGTTTCTCTGAACTATGCAGATGGGAACTGTCTCTTCAACACATCCTGTGTTCTCACAATCCCCTTGGTCTAAACCTCCACTACACTGTTCCCACGGCCTCACCTTCCCTTTTGCCTTCTCTTTGCCCACACCAGTCCTCCTCCACCCAGGCAGTGCACTGCCTGCTCCCACTACTCTTCGTGCCCCCCCCCCCCCCCCCCAGGCAGTCATTCTACCTTCCTCTCTCTCTCTCTCTCTCTCTCCCTCTCTCCCTCCCTCCCTCCCTCCCTCCCTCCCCCCTCTCTCTCCCCCCTCCCTCCCTCCCTCCCTTATCCTCTCCCCCTTTTCAACCCCTCTCTCTTCTCTGCCCCCCCCCCCCTCTCTCTCTCTCTCTCTCTCTCTCTCTCTCTCTGTCTCTCTCTCCATCTTCACCTTTCTTTCTTCATCACCTTTCTCTCCTTTCCCCCTTCCCTTTTTTCCCCTTCAGTTCCTCATGCCCCTCGCTCTTCCTACTTCTCTTTTTTTGCTGTACTCATTTTGTCTTGTTTTGTGGCTGAGAAGTCATCTGTCCAAAGACCTAGCTCTTTACCGCTTGCCCCACCCCACCTCCATCAGCTCAGGCAACGGCTTTTGTAGGTGTCCTGTGGCCCCAGGATAGCGCATGTGGGTGTCTGTGTGGTTATGTGTGTGCTGTTGCTAGAAAAAGAGCTAGTGCTTGAAAGCTAGTGTAAATGCTGTTTTCTGCTGTGTCTTTCTGTGCTCCATGCATCGATCCATTGTTGGTGTCTGTTTGCCTTTTCTTTATTTTATGTATAAAAGATACTAATCCATTCTTGAAATGACTCAAATCGATTGGCATTCTTCTCCCGCCTGGAACCTTCCTTTTGACTGACTTCTCTCCCCTCATCCTCCCAACATGTGGGACCAACTCTCAACATAAAGTAATGCCACCACTGGGAGAATTTCATTTGCTCCATCTTTTTCCCTGCTGGACTTTGCAGCTCTATTTTTTTCTTATCCATCGCCTCTGTTGTAGGTATGGATGGACAAGGATATTTTGTGGGTTGGGTGATTGGCAGAACGCTACTGTGGGGGATGGGGATAGGATTTTGGGTAAGATATCCCTCGTCTCAGGGCATGACAAGAGGTAGTTGGGCCCCTGGCAGAGAATGTGGTTGAGTTTTTCAAGGCCAGCATAATTCTGGGTGATTAGAGGAGTGCTGATCAGTGGCTGGTTAACAGGTTTACTGATGTCAGAGCAGCAGATGGAACAGTAGATTTTTTATGGATGAGTCTGATAGGAAATATTCTATCAGTAAAAGCTCTGGTAAGGTTATCAGCAACTCCTGCTTCCCACTGCAGATGCAGTGTCCTCCGAGGGCAAAGCTATAAGGACAAGACCTTGCGACATGGAAAAAGGTGACAGCTGCCGAAGTGGAGGTAATGTTAGTGTTTGGTGGGATCGATATAGACAGACATATTTATGGAACCACCTCAGATGTGGTGATCGACTTTTAAGAAGGTGGCTTGATGAGTTGAGGAGGAGGAGCAGAAGCCAGTTTGGGAATAGGCGTTGAGGTTATGGTGGAAAGAGCAAAGGTTATCCTTGTCATGAATCCTGATTGTGAAAATGCCATCGGTGGATCGGAACCAGACAAAAAGTTTTAGGTGTGGAGGGATAGGAAGAATTCCTCTAGGTGGCCCATAAAAAAGTTGGCATAGGATGGTGCCATACAAGTACTCATGGCAGTACCACAGATTTGTTTGGTGATTTGGTCTTTGAAAGTGAAGTAATTGTGAGTCAGGATGTTGCTGTCTAGGAGGATTAGGAAAGAGGTGGTGGGTTTGTTATAAAGAGGACACTGGTAAAAGTAGTGCTCCATGGCCGCAAGGCCATAGGCATTAGGGATGTTGATGTACAAGAAAGTTGCAACCACATGAGCAACAGAGAGAGTGGTGGTAATGGAACAGCAAGCTTTTGTTTGAAAAAAAAAAAAAAAAAATCATCTCAGCAGGGTGACGTTAATCTGTGCCAACTAGAGCTACAAATTTTAATATTGGTAATTTTAGGTTTGTAGTTTTTAATCAGTGTGAAATGTATTGAGTAGAGCATAAAATCAAACTTAAATACCATTTGCTTTTCAGGATGTGTTTAGTATTCTGGAGAATGTGTTTTCCTTTTTGCAAACCAGTTACAGTCTACAATGTCCTTGAACACAATACAAATTCCCTTTGATCCTCATCTGCAGTCAGTAGTCCACAAAACTCTTGCATTAATCAAACAATGGAAAATCCAGGATGGAATGTAACAATATTATGAGAAGGAAAGTTGCTAATCATAATATTGTTACAAAATCTTGCATTAGTTTAATATACCTTTCAATAGAGTAAGTACCAGCTAATAAGAATAAGAATCTTTATTAGCCGTTCAGTATTTTCTTATACAATGGGCTTCATCAATAATTTTAATTGCAGTATAAAGATGGTTATATCCTCATAAAAATGTATATACAAATCATATGAATATTGTGTAGTACAATAGCACACATTTGGAATTTTATATATTGTTAATTTTACAATAAAAAAGAAAACATTATACAGATTTATATTAAGCGGGGAGTATTCATGTTGATGACACTATGTCATTATCATATACATGTTGATAACGCTATGTCATTATCCTAAGCTATTGATACAAATTTAGAACACTCGAAATAGGTCTATTATGCCTATATGTTGAATATTGTTTTTCCAAATTTAGGTCCTACTACAGGCAGAGGTACCTTTCTCTATGTTAAAACAGCAAATCTACCATATTACAATCTTTATATTCATCAACTGAGTAAAATGCTTTACCTTTGAGCCATTGACCCAATGTTGTCTTAAATTTATTTTTGGATACTGTTTGTACAATTTTAGGGTGCATATTAAACAGTTCAAGGCCTACATATTTATAACTATTATGTATCTTGGACAATCTAGAGTATGGCAGATCAATTGTGTGGTTTCGTCTTGTATTGTGGGTGTGGACAGATGACGTAAGGGGATATTGAGCTATATTTTCTTTTACGTGTAATAAGCAATAATAGATGTACAAACAAGGAACTGTCATGATGTTAAGTTCTTTTGAAATGTTCCCTGCATGTATCCCTAGGAGATAAACCCACTATACATCGAAGAGCTTTTTTTTGCCATCTGAAAATTGATATTGAATTGGGAGAATTTCCCCAGAGCAGAATACCATATGAAAGATGGGGGTGGATATAAGCAAAATATGAATGCAGCAGTAAGTTTTGGATGGCATTACTCCTAAGCTTATAAAGTAGGAACATAGCCCGTGCAAGTTTAGAACAGACATATGTGATATGTTTATCCCAGCTAAGTTTCTGGTCAATCATCATTCCTAACAGTTTTAACGGACTTATTTTCTTTGTTTGATACTTTCAAATTAAAGAATATTTCCTCAGCTTTTGTTTCATTTATGAATAGGGAGTTTGCACTAAACCAATGAACTGATTTTTCAAATATTATATTATTTTTTTCTCCTACAGATTCAAGAGTCTGTCCTGAATTGATGAAAGTGGTATCATCCGCATAGAGGACTGTTTTACAGGGTAAATACTGTGGCATATCATTAACATACACTACAAACAGGAAGGGCCCAATTATGGAGCCCTGTGGCACACCTCTTTTTATTGTTTGTGGGTTTGACAGCTGTCCATTTACACTAACAAATTGTACTCTGTTGCTTAAGTAGGATTCTAATAATTTCATGGTGTCCTCTTCCATGCCGTAGTGTCTTAATTTCATGATCAAAGTACTATGAGATGCAGTGTCAAACGCTTTACTCAGGTCTAAGAGAGTAGCACAAGAGATTAATTTATTTTCAAAGCCATCATATATATCACTAACAATATTTTCAACCACTTTAACTGTGGATAGTTTAGACCTAAATCCATACTGTGAGTTACTTAGCAAGTTATTCCTCTCGAAATAGTGATTCATTTATTGGTGAACACAGTCTTCGATTATTTTAGATATTATTGGGATTAATGAGATAGGTCGATAGTTACTTGGATTTGATTTATCTCCTTTCTTAAATATGGGAATAGTTACTGCTATTTTCAAACAGTCGGGAAAAATCCCTTGCTGTAATATATGGTTAATGAGAGTGGTTAGAGGGGACAGAAGATCACTTGATATCTTCTTTATGACAAAGTTTGACAGACCATAGAAGTCCTCTGCTCTGGAACTACTTAGTTTGCCTATTGCTTTTCTAACATCATTTTCAGTTACTGTTGCCCAGCAGAATTTATGGACTACATACTTATTTGAACCTAAAAAAGTTTTAGCATCAAGCATGGCGTTCGGGGCAGACAAATCTTGTTGTAAACTGAAGTTAACAAAGTGTGAGTTTAAGATATCTGGGGCTATGGGTATAGCTAGTTGAGTTGTTGGTCTATTTATTTCACTTTTAATTACTTCCCAGACAGCTTTACAGCTGTTTCTGGATTTAAGAATATAGTTATCATTCGCCCTACGTTTTGCTAAACTTATTTCAGATCTATAAATTTTTCTTATTCTAATGTACATCTTTTTGTACTCACTGCTGTTATGAGATCTGTCCTTAAACATAAGAACCATAATCCTGATGCTGTTGAGGTATGGTGAAAACCAATTATTTAGTCTCTGTGGTTTATGAGCTTGGTTATTATTCTATTTTTTTACTAATCTGGGACAACACTCATCAAATATTCTTGCAATTTCCTCTATAAATAATTTGCTTGTGTTATTCACACACATATCTTTGTATAAGATGTCATTCCATTTAACTGACCTTAATCTAGTTCTAAACTCTCTTATGTTGCATTCATTCATAGGTCTAACAGTTTTGTGTTGTTCATCTGGAATGATGACTGGAACTGTAATCCATAGGCCATCATGGTCAGCTAGGCCTAACTTGACTACTCGAATTTCAACATTATTTTCATGGATATTACTTATTATATTATCTAAGCATGCATTATATCTTGTAGGCTTATCATTTAGACAATAGCAATCAAAAGCTCTTAGGCTATCCAAGAATTCCAATATGATATTCATATTAATATCACCAAAAATTAAGATTCTTTGGTATTTATATTTAGGCTTAGTTAGTAAGACTAACAGTTTTCTTAACAAATTCGTATTCACTAGAAGATGGTGTGCGGTATATAGACGCGACAATAATATTATGTTTAGGTATATGTACAACTGCAGCCTCAAAGGTGATGTCTATACACAGGTCTGTGACATCAATAGTAAAGTATTGTAGATTTAGTCCATTCTTAATATATATTGTAACACCCCCATGTCCAATTGTTGATCTGCAGTAACTACTAGCTAAGGAGTAACCAAATGGAATATTGAGGTCAATTCCTGATGAATATAGCCAGTGCTCATTTACACTAAGTATACCACAGTTGGAAGTTTCTAACCAGTACTGCAATTCTTCCAACTTCTTTCTTAAAGACTGTATATTAATATGTAAGAACAGAAGACTATTTTTGCTAACCCTGGGCAGTAAAGATGAGGGTTCAGATTGTCTTCTTAAGGGCACTTCTATACAGCTGATATCTTGAGTTGTTTGTAAGTCTACTGCTGGTAGCCAGGCCCCATTTTGACAACGTTAGGATACATCTAGTTTCCTGCACTCAGAGTGAATGGTTTGAAGATTATTTTGATCCTGCTGGAGCATATCTGTTAATATTTTGCCAGACAGACCAGCAGGCTTTACAGGTTTCCCTGGTCCAGCGGTATTACTGTAAAGGTGGCCATTTCTTCACTCACAGTTTTGGTGATCAGTTTCGAGATTAATCTTCTTCCTTGGTTGTTGAGGTGGAATCCTTGTCGTGTATAGCACTCCCTGTCAAACTCGTTAGCTTTAATGATTGTGGTATTTTTGAATTTCGAACACAGGTGATATAGCCGTTTGTTTACTTCCAATACCTCGCAATTTATGCAGGATCGTTTTGCAAGATCATATCTAAATGGAACATCGACAACAAACGCTTTTTTCAATGTGATACTTGGTAATGTGCTTCTTAAACCTTTTATTAAGTTCACGCTGTTGTTTTTCGCTATGTCATTTGTTCCAGTCATAATTATGACGACATCAGCTTCAGAAGCCTTTTTGTTAGTGTTTTGCAAGACATCCTTGGCTTCTGCTGAAGGATACACATGCCCCAGACACTCGAGATTTACATTTACATTAAGGCAACTTGAAACATTACGACCTTGGCTGTCACTCAATAAGGTAATTTTACAGGTTTTACGTACTAAATTTTGACCATCACACTGTTTCACTCCTGTCTGAATTTCTTTTTTATATTTATTAGCACTATTATATTTCACTGCATATGTTTCCTGTTCACTACTTCGTTCATGAAACTTGCTAACATTCACACTGCAGCTACTTGTGCTGTTTTTGGCACTATGCCGTTTTGCTGCGAATGTTTCTTGTTCATCACTTCATTCATAAAACTTACTTACGTTCACTCTACAGGTTTTTACACTGTCTTCTGCCTGGCAGAGATGCGAATATTTGTTTACGTCGGCGAACCTTACTCTTCTTGGTGGTTTATTTACTACTGCTAAGCTATTATTATGGTGAACCGTTTCGCAGAGCAAAGTTTCCTTTATAGTACAGGTTACCTTCGATATCTGCGATTCATTATTTACTGCTTCTGAAGTCCCACATGCTCTCTGAGTGAGTTGTAGCTGCTGATTTTCTTTCTTCAGGTATATAATTTCTTTATGTAGGACTACCACAGTTTTCTGCAGACTGATTATTCGTTTGTTTAGCTTCACAGTAATATCACTACAAGGCACATATTTGTTGTTTTTTACTACTCAACTATAACTTTCATACACACGCGAATTACAAACACTACCAGTTGCCGCCATCTTAACTCCTGAACTATCCTTTAGTGTCTAAACATGAAGTTCTGGTCATCCATGTCAAAGGGCATTCTTGAATAAATTTAGTGTCCATAATCTTCTGGCAAGACAACAGATCATTGCTCTTGTTTGACATGATTTCAGCTAATGTTTTTGCTTGAAATAAAGATGAGATTGAATTAGGAGAGGTAATGAATAAAAATTAATAATAATTTTTACCATATAGTTACCCATCCAGTTCTCCACAAGAAAGGAATAATATCTTTTAAAATTGTAGACTCTCTCTGCCCAAATTTGCTATCATTTTGACTTTGGTTTGTATGTCTGCTGCATTGTCAGAGAGCGATAAGAAAGATAATTGTACAGTGAAATATTACAAATGATTGCTAAATTTCTTTATAGCTGCTTTTGAGATTGTGGGCTGCTATCTTCTCTCATGATTTCAGATCTTTTAAGAAGCAGAGATCCAGATGAGTAGCTTTTACAGCTCCACTACACTGAAGCCGTCATTCAACATAAGTACTCACAATTATAGAGAGAGACACCTCTCAGTGCATTTCTATCTTCAATGGATAGTTCAAGTTGTGATAGAAGAAATGGTTTTAACCAATAAATTGCTTTTGCCATCCATTGTGCTTTATGCAATGCTCCAGGAGGGCATAAGTCCCCCTCCCCCCCCCCCCCCCCCCATGTCTCCTCCCAAAAACATTACACAGAACTCCATAAATTCACTGTGTCACCTGTCACTGTTAATCAATCTAATTCACTTTCAAAAATATCTTAACAACTCCCTAATTTCTCACTCATTAAAAACCAAATCCACTGTCTTTTTGCCAGTATGAAAATTACTAATGTTGATACTTTTCCAGTTTTCTCTCAGTTGGAAAACTGATATGCCAGGACTACATATTACACCAAGGTACTTTACATTCAAATACACTTTTTAAAATAAGTGTACATATGTGATGATGGCATGGGAAATAAGACAACCTGTCCTCACGTGTTCATGTAATACACATGATGCATGCCCCATTAAGACGGCCAGTGTTTGAGGCAGTTCTGCCGCTGCAGAGATTTTGTGCATTGTCGTCAATACCCCAGTATGTCAATACATTCGAAACAGTATTTGCTTACTCTTTTTCAGAACTATTCTGTAATTTTGGAATACCAGTGAGCTGTTCACTGTCCCCAAATGTAACAATGATTAGAAGTTTTTCTTGTTTTGGGTCCCTCTCATTCAATGACGGCAGCAGTTTACAAGCCCAATGAACAATATGAACTGCAGGGATATCAGTCTTGAAGACTGATTTTATTGTTTCAGACTGTTGTCCTCTCTTCTTCTGTCTGATTATATCTAGAGACAATGTATTGTATTGTGACAGAGTGCCTCTGCTGTCACCTGGAGAATATATATACAGAATCCCTTACACTCGGCTGACATCTATACAAGGCAGCCGCTAATTTTTCAGTTATAAAATCTTTGGTACTTCATCTTGCAACATTCTCCAATGATCTACTCTCAGAAGTACATTCTAAAAACTCACCATCAACAGCATAATTTTGAAAATTTCTTATCCGATTCTTCTGATGATGAAGAAGGGAAGTACAGCAGAAGGTGTAGAAGTAGATGATGTGCACTTTTGTTTCTCTTGCCTTTCCTCTTCCTCCAGTTTTTCCTGCCATACTCTTTCTTCTTTATCCACAAGTATTTGGTCTAGTCGTGCAATGTAGCCTTTATGCCGTGCCTCTTTCTGTTGAAATAAAACCATCCTATCTTCTTCCAACTTGAAAGTTTATTGAGCATTGACATGTGCAATATCAAATAAAGTATCCCAGTTATTTATAAACTTCTCTTCATGGCATTTAAACACATCTTGGCACTTATTTGTGATTTTTGCAACTTTCTCCCCTCTGAATGCAAATTAGTAACTTTTTATGAACAGTGCTGAATAGCTCTTTTCAGAATTCTTGCTTTCTCCCAAAATATGATGCACCCACAAACCACAAGATCAGCACTTTCACTAATGGTTAATTTTACTTCCTGTATGTTATAAAATAAAACTCCCAGCACTTCTCTATTTACCAAACAGACATTCCTTGGCACATCTTAGATAATGACTGGAAAATACATACAACACAATCAGTTACAAATAAACAACTGACTGCGCATACTGAAAAGCTGAGGTGACGTCACCATGACATCAGCAAACATTCACACTCAATTTGGCACAGGTTACAGTGCTTCGATCACAACAAAATTTTGTGCAGACGTATTTCATAGTCATTCAGACAATACTGGACGGTAAGCACTCACAAATATCGAAGTCAGAAAATAAGGACACCCTCGTGTTGATCAGGAAAGGCAGAGGATCTTTCTGTGGCAGCAATTTACCCGGACACAATAGAATGACCAGTAGGGAGACCTGTGGGGTTGGATTTGTAGTGTTTGGGGAATCGGTAAAAGAGAGGAGTGTGTGGCTTGCTGGTTTGAGAGGGGGAGGGGGGTGGGGGATGGATGCTTTGGGATGGACCTAAGGCCATGAGGAGCTGCTGGAGGTCTCGTTGGACTTCTCAGATGGAAATATGGTTGTAAGGTTGCAATCAGAGGTGCCAGAAAGCCGGCAGAGGTCCTCAACCACATAGTCATCATGATTCATGACCCCTGTGGTGGAGTCTTTGTCTGTGGGAAGGATGATACAGTCTGAATTACAGATAGCTGTGTGTTATCTAGGAGTGATGTTGGATTCACTGGGGAGCAATTTTGGAAAGGAATTTGTGTCCTGGTTAAAGTGATGAATTTCTGAAAGATTACCAGAGAATAAGAGAGGAGGATTGTGGTTGGAGGGAAGTTGGAACTGTTTTAAACAAGGATCCGTATGGGGTCTTGGTCAGTTGTTGTCAGCAGGGTATGTGGCAAAGATATGTTTCCACTGCAAAGAAGAATAAAGGAAAGAAGGTCCTTTACAAGTTTAGCAAGGTTTAAATCAGGTTTGGGGCTAAGGATGAGGCCTTCGGAAGGCACCGAAACTTCTGCAGGGGTCAGAATTTTGGCAGATTGACAACTGTGTTATGCAATGAGTGTTCTGGAGTAGTGAGTTTTATGAAAGATGTGGACAGTGGAATGTGTCAGTGAGGCATGGTCAGAGAGCTTTTGAAATGTTGGTTGGGGGAGCAGGGGGGGGGGGGGGGGGGGGGGGGAGTGGGACAGTTTGGATCAGAGAGGTAGCTTTTTCTTGAAACTTCCTGGCAGATTAAAACTGTGTGCCGAACTGTGACTCAAACTCGGAACATTTGCCTTTTGTGGGCAAGTGCTCTATCGACTGAGCTATCCAAGTACAATTCATGATCCATCCTCACAGCTTTACATGAGCAAGTATCTCATCTCCTACCTTCCAAACTTCACAGAAGCTCTCCTCCGAACCTTGCAGAACTAGAACTGCTGGAAGAAAGGATATTGCAGAGACATGGCTTAGCCACAGCCTGGAGGGATGTTTGCAGAATGAAATTTTTGCTCCGCAGGGGAGAGTGCGGTGATATGAAACTTCCTGCCAGATTAAAACTGTCTGTTGGACCGAGACTCAAACTCGGGACCTGTACCTTTCACAGTAAGTGCTCTACCAATTGAGTCGTGCTTGGGTAGCTCAATCAGTAGAGCACTTGCCTGCTAAAGGCAAAGGTTCTGAGTTTGAGTCTCAGTCCAGCACACAGTTTTAATCTGCCAGGGAGTTTCTTATCAGTGCACACTCAGCTGCAGAGTAAAAATTTCATTCTGGAAGCCTTTTTTGTGGTTAAAGGTAGTCACATGTGGGCATACGACAGCAATTGCTGGGACAGCTTCCTCAGATGATGGTGGGAATTCTGTTCCAACTGCTGAAGGGCAACAGTTTCTGTTGCAGTGATGGGATTCAGAAGCTGGAATCACAGAGTAAAAGGATTTTGTGAAAGAGTAGAGGCTGTCAGGTGTGGTTTTAGCATGGATTGTATGATTATGAAGGACCAAATTTGTGAGTGAATGGACTGATGCAATTTGGAAAGATGAAGGTTTTTGCCATGGGATGGATGACAGCCTGAGATGCCAATTTTAATGGTAAGGCCATTAGGTGGGCCACAAAGTACCAGACAGGATTTTAGGTAGAGGATGTTTGATTAGAATTTTGGAAAGCAGAATGTTCAGAATTGGCGGACATAGAATGAGCAGGGATTTATTGTTGTGTGGTTTGCGACAAAAGGAGTAACAGAAAATTTGTTTAAAAAAAATCAAAAATAAGTTTAAAATTTGTGGTTGAAGCATTTTTATGTATAGAGAGCTATGTTGGAAGTTCAGAAAATGTTTTGAAGAAACAGGAATTAGTGGGCGCACTCATAAATAAATAAGTTGGACAGCAAATTGAGATGTGTGACAAGAAGAAACACTTGATATCATAAATAAACACAAGCAATTGTAAATAACATGTGTGATCAGAGTAATAGTCAAGTTGGGCAGCACAAGTCACTAGAGGAGAGTATGTTAAAATCTGCACTGTAATTAAATGTTTAGAAAGGGGTGTCACCAAGAGAGCAGAAAGTTGTAGAAGGGCACTATTTACTGTGGTGGGGCGTTACAACCACTGGTGTTCAGATGGCGCAACAGAGGGTTGCTGTTGTGCGTTTTGAAGGCAGGTACAGTAGAAAAGGAAGTATAGAAATATGAAGGAATAAAGAATGTACAGCGAGCTATAGATAATTAAAGAGATGGAGTAAAAGAGGTAAAAGGGTATGGCAAGAAAGAGAGCTGAATCGGCAGTATATAATAATAATGGAGTACCCTGGATGGAGCAATACATAAAATAAAGGTAAGGCAATCACGTACCTGCGGCGGATCAGTGCACGGAGCACAGAAGCACACAGAAGAAAACAACTTTCACACTAGCTTTCAACCATTAGCTCTTTTTGCAGCAGTTGCACACGCGTAACCACACAGCACTCAAATGCGCACTCCTGTAGCAACAGTAAGACTAATTATTGATACTCAATAACTGAAAGCAGTTCCCTGTGCTGCTGGAGGTGGGAAGAGAGTAGGGAAAGGCTCATGGAGGGGACAGGAGAAAAGAGGCAGGTCTTTGAACAGATGGCCCTACGGCCTCACAATAAGACAAAGAGTACAGATGATACAGCAAAAAGAGATGCCGGAAGATGGGGGGGGGATACAGAAGAGGAGGCGAAAATGAAAGAAAGGTGAAGACAATTATGAAGAGATGGATTGGGGGGGGGGGGGGGGTGATAGTAGGGAGTCGTGTTGAAAATGAGGAAGAAGGGAGGTAGGGGGTGCGGGGAAGGACACACACACACACACACACACACACACACACACACACACACACACACACACATGGGAGGGGGGGGAGGGAGATTCTGTCCATGATGGGTTGGAGCTGCTAGTCTTAAAGGCTAAAGTCCATTTGGTGAGGGCTTGGTAGCTTGCTACAGTCGGACAGCCAGAATGGTTGTTTTTCTGTGTGTATGGGATTAGGTAGAAGATAGGGGTCTTTGAGTCAGGAGTGGTAAGGAGTTCTATACTTGTACAGCAACAGAAGAAATGGTAAACATTGTTTTTAGAAGTATCACTGACTGGTTTTCTGCAAATCATCTCACCCTCAGTTCTGCACATCTACAGGCCCTGCACCAGTGATAAGTGTAACACATGGTGAGGAAATAATAAATAGGGTGAAAACTACAAAATTCTTAGATATCCGTGTTGATGAGACTTTAAACTGAGAAAAGCATGTTTTGGAACTCCTAAAACAAGTTAGTTCAGCCACATTTGCACTTGGAAAATGTGCTGTAAGAATAATATGTGGTGGTCACCCAGAATCATCTTGTAAACATCAGTTTAAGGAGCATTTTGACTACTGCTAGACAGGTTGTTGTAAATAATGTTGTAAATAATCCACTGCAGTTCAAAAGGAACATTGATGTACCTCATTACAATACCAGAGGAAAAAATGGCATTTATTATGCCACATTAAGGTTGTCTTTAGCACAATAGAGGTACACAATGTTACAACCAAAATTTTTTATCACTTATGCACTGATATATAAGGTGCGTCCTTCTGAGCCAAGAGCATGAATGACCTACCTCTTCTTTCTGGCCTCCTCCAGCAAATCCCTCTCTTTGCCGCTGCAGAGGAACATTCAAATACCAATAGCTAAAGTTAATGTTTTCTGATTAAAGTGTTTTTTCTGGCTGTACTGGAATTTTACCTCATGAAGATGAATTCTGGTCAACCATTCTGTTCCCTTGTAAGTTAACAACTGTTTTGTTGAATTTTCCCTTTGTCACATGTAACAGCTTATTCCATGTTTATTAATACATTTCTCATCAGTTAAAGTTTAATGGTCGCTGCCCCCGTGGTACTCACTGTGCTGTATGTGGTTCGTGAGCTGTGCCAGAGACCTCAGTTAGCAATGGCTGACCTCACATTTAATCCAGCTGTTGTTCCTGAGCTACCAGCTTATGTGCACCATGTTGCCAATCCTCTGCTTAGTACTGTGCGGGGTAACTCTGCTTAGCATAATGGCCAAATGTATGTCATAGAGAATTGGGAGATTTGCCTAAATGATGAGATGGTAAGAATAGTATGAACTTCTGTAAAAAAAGATGAGCTCAAAGCATGCTACCTGTTGGGAGATGGACTGTTAGTGAAGTGAAACAATAAGTGGACAACTTGTGGGTACTTGGCACAGTCCTGTATTAGGCATAAGGCATACTCAGCCCAGCAGCAGGGCTCTGAATGGACATTTGTTTCCTCAGTTTCAACTGGGCTTCAGCACTTACCACTGTAACCTATAGAAGCATTGCCAGTAATCTGGGTAAGTTGTTGGATGTTGGTAACCATTGCTGGGTTTCGAGGGGTACACTCGGCGGTGCATCCCCTTTAACTTTTTGAATCCTCAGAGGGGGGAAAAAAGGCTACCTTTTATTTATACTAAAGTGCAGAAAAATCATATGTCACTGACATCACTAGCAAAAACAGATGGTGATACTAGATTTTGTATGTATCTGGGGAATTTGCAAATGGTATGATGGTATTTTTTAGGTGTCATGGCAACTAATCTCTCAGCCTTTTAATCTCACAGCCTTTTTGAAATGTGACTAGAATATCAACCTGTACAGTATCACTGAAATCTCTCAACTTTTGAATTTTAAGAGCCATGAAAGTGAATAGCAGTCTTATGTGGACAGATTCTAAAATACATTTCGTGAAGGTACTGCTTTCATTGTTATGCAGTGATGCTGTAATGTCATTAGTTCATTTCTGTATTTAGTGCTGAGGAGGTTAAGATGTAGTGTGGAATTCTATTAGAGTTTCAGAGTTGAAATGTGTCATAGGATTATGTAGTATTTCTCATCGCCATCGAATAAAATGATTAAGTTATTTGAGGGTGATGATGAAAGTGGCAGAGGTTGTGACGATGATCGCCTGCTTTGTCTCTTCGTTTGCTGTCCTCGGTGTCGAAGTACTGCGTTGCTACACTGGCTGAAGGTGCACAGTTGCGTTTCACAGACTTTTACTTTGACTGTTGACAACCCCCTAATATTACACAGTTGTATGGCCAGTGCATTGTTGTTTAACTTTCAATAAGCCTCATTAATAGTCTGCAGGCAAACATCCACATACTGCTACAATAGTTTCCTGTGGAACATCTACGAGCAGTAAAAACCTAACAACAGAGTTCACAGTTCTTGAAGAATTGGAAGGTACGTATGGAGCAGACACTGTCACTGTTTTAACACATGTCCTAATTGCGTTACACTTATTTCACTGTTAAGTTGATGCATTGTTGTCATTCTAACCAACACAGGTTCCTTGTCTGAAACTCGGCCATGGACTGACTGTCTCATGACCAAAAATCGGGCCCTTATATATTCTCACAATAATAGGTACTGAAACTAAACATTGTTCAAAGTTTAATTTACAGAAATTACAATTAAAACTTAACTCATTAAATTAACTGAATACATGGAAAAATTCGTTCCTTTTAACAGTTTCTTCTACTACAAGGTTTAGGCCGAATTATTTGTTTAAATAATGAAATTAACAAATACAAGTACGCAAACAATACTTTTGACAAAACTGAAAATTACTTTGGAATTAATTAAGAGATGGTTTTGCTAACATGTTTTTGAATAGAACCAAAGAAATACTTAAAGAATGTCAGTGTTTCATCTTCCTGGTGTTTATAATTGTTATGGAATTTATATTTGTTTATATGTCAACAATAGACTTTAAGTTACAAAACAATTACTGATGTCACCCTATAATGAAAGGTACTAACTAGGAATAGTCAACATAAATCAGAAAATCAATTTCATACATAAAACTAAGCACAAAATTGGATCTGGTGTTATATTCTTTAAAACTGAGGGTCAGCCTTTCTCTTTTATGAAAATGCAGATTATTTTCACGTGTGTTAATGGTAATTAGTTAAAAAAAAACGAATTTAAAGAGGCAGATGTCAAAACAAGAGGGGAAGTGAAAATATCCCAGCTTGCTTCATCACAAGGTGATGAAAGTAAGAAAACAAGTGGGAATGAAATCACAAGTGCTGAAAATATGCCACTCATGTGAGGACTTACTTCTGTAAATAATGTCAATTGTGATCTTCCTGACTTTTGGACATTTGAAGAGAAAGATAATTTGTGTAAGAATAATGAGTGGTTGGTAATTAAAAGAGAGAGAGAGAGAGAGAGAGAGAGTGGAGCAGAAGAAGAAGAAGAAGAAGAAGAAGAAGACACTGTGATCCAAAAGTTGTAAGGAAGTTGGGACACTGGGGCCAGAAAGAATTAAACAAGGAATGAGTATTTTGCAGCAGTAGTCAACAGTTTGTCTCATGCTCCGGAGAAGGCAAAACAGACCTGATGACATCTTTCCTAAAGAAAATAATTACACACAAAGAAAGTTAAGCTTATAAAGTCACTTTGAAAATATCTGTGCCAAGTGAAAAATCTTTGGAATCTGTCTGTGTTAAAGCACTTGAGAATAACGAATCGGTAACTGATGTTTTCAAAACTGCCTACAAAGTTACCAAAAGGAATCAACTGTTAAATGATTTTGAGTGGGAAACCAATTTTAAGAAATTAAATGGAGTGGACATGGGTGTTCTTCATTCCAGGTTTGGATATATCAACATATTAAATCATATTGCTGCAGAAATGAGAGCTGGAGGCATCAAAAATACAATTGAATCCTGCAGCAAAAGTTCCTTGATACTTGATAAAAGTTGAACAATCAGCCAGTTGTCTTCATCTATTATTTATGTTCGAACAGTGTTACCTGATATGATGGAACCAACTAATATTTTCCTAGATTTACAATTATGGAAAGGATTGATTGCTATCCACCATAAATATGACACATTGGGTTGCAGACAGGCACAACGAAGAGGCTTTTAAATACTGAGCTTTTGGCCAAAGTGTACTACAGGAAAAAAAAGAAAACACACATGCATTCATAAAAGCGAGCACACCTCATACATATGCAACCACTCTTTCCAGCCGCTGTGACCAGAATGCAATGGTGCCATATCAAGTGAAAACAGCAGTCTGGAGTGGGGAATGGGGAGGGATAGCAGGGTACGGGTGGGGCAAGAGGAAACAGTGCTGCCTGGTGGAGTGTGCAGGGACTAGAGGTGGCAGACGAGGCTACCTGGTGCAGTGTCGGGAGGGTGTGAGGAAAAAAGTTGGTGGAAAGGAGAGAGCAAAGAAGGAAAAAAAAAAATCTGTGGGTGCATTGGCAGAAAGCAGTGCACAAAGTGGATGAGGAGACATGAGCTGGGAGGAGGTGACGTGAAAGGAGGGTTGGAAACTGCTGGACGATGGGTGCGGGGATAGTGGGTTATCGTACGTAATGCACCGAACGGGAGCAACAACCTGTAATGTAGCAGTAACCTACTGTCCCCACGCCCTTCACCTGACAGTTTCCGCCACCTCTGTCCTACCACCACTTCCCAGATCAGGTCCCCTCACCCTTTTTGTGCACTGCTTTCTGCCATTGCACCCATCAATCTTTTCCCTTTCTCTGCTCCCCTCCTTTTCACTCGCTCTTTTTCCTTCCCTCCCTCTCCCACAGCCTCCCAATGCTGCACCAGATAGCCTTGTCTGCCACCTCTAGCCCTGCACACCCCAACAGCAGCACTGTTTCCTCTTCTCTCAACTGTACCCTGCTATCATTCCCCCTTCCTCACACCACTACAAATTGTTGCTTCCATTTGACATGTTTCAGTCTGGCCTGAGCAGCCAGAGATAGCAGTTGTGTGCACATAAAGTGTGCTCGCTTGTGTGAATGCGCGTGTGTTTTTCTTTTCCAATGAAGGCTTGGCCAAAATCTTAATTTGTAAAAGTCTTTTCATTGTGCCTGCCTGCAACTCTATGTGTTATCTTTATGGTGAGTAGCAATCTATCCTTTCCGTAATTGTTGATATTCCAACCTGGACTTTTCATTGTTTGATTTTTCCTAGATTTGATTGAAATAGAATGGATGGCAGCTGAAGGTATATTCAATGCTGTAATGAATAATTTAAAGACTTTGGGTTTTCACCAAAGTTATTTTTAATGAATAATTAATTTCTGTTGTCACTGATGCAGTGGTAGATATGTTGGGGAAAAATACAGTTGCAGTCGCATTGGTGAAACAAACTTTTCCACAAATTTTAAGTTGCCACTTTGCCAGATATAACCTAGAGCTCTCTGGTGGTGATGTTATAAGAAAAGATTTTCCTTCAGAAATCAGCCATTCTAAATTTTTCTTGGATAATCTGTACACCGTCTTCCATCAGTCACCAAAAAATATCAGGGAACTAAGAAGACATGTAGAACAACTTGAAATCCAATTTCTTAAAATTGGCAGAGTCTTCGGTACTTGATGGGTTGCCTCTTGCTTTAGAAGTGTCATAGCAGTTTGGGGAAATTATGAGGCACTATTTTCACATTTTACTGGTGCTAAGACTGGTATGACTAGAGATGACACTGATAGGAAAATGTATGAAGACCCTCTAAATAAAACCACCAGTATTGACTTTATTTTGGATTTGGGTTTAATGAGTGATGTGCTACAGGAGTTGTCTCATCTTAGTTTAGAACTACAGACTCTTCATCACTCATCACACTGCTGCCAAAAATATATAAACCACTCAGAGTGTTTGAAGAGAGAAAGGTAAATAGAGCTTCATATTATAAAGAAGCTCTCAAAGTGAAGGGGCGGCAGAAGGAATCTCATCCCGCTGCTACTGGTTCTTTCATCATCATTCATGGTAGTGATAGATCCAAAAAATGAGATGATTCTCGTGGGTGTGGAAATGTAAGAAAGTATAACATAGAAGACATAAAACATTTTAATATAATACTTACTACCCTGGTCATTTGTCTGGAAATTGTCAAAATAGTTGAACGCATTACAGTAAAGTGGAACTGCTAATATTTACAGAATTAATATTCTATCAAAATGAAACATTGTTGTGCAGTTTTAATAAATTTATCATACACAAAATACCTAATCTTGACTGTTGTGACCAAGTGTTGTCAAAACTGAAATCTAACAGATATTTTTACTTAAGCTGGCCTAACAGTCCCTTATAAGATATTCACCTATGGAGTAGAAGGAGTTGCCTTTCAAAAAGTCTTTCAAACTCTGTTTAAACCATGTTTTATCTGAAACCTAGTTTTTAATGGTTGCTAGCAATTTATTGAAAATGTTTGTTCCTGAATATTGGACCCCTTTTTGGACCAAGGTGAGTATTTTAGGTCTTTATATAGATTGTTCTTATTCTTAGTATTGATACTATGTATTAAGATATTGGTTGGAAATAGAGATATATTACTTGCAACAAATTTCATTAAGGCATAAATATACAGAGAAGCAGGGGTTAGAATACAAAGTTCCTTGAACAGGTTTATATGTGGTGTTCTTGAATTTACACCACAAATAATTCTTATTGCATGCTTTTGTACACAAAAAAAAAAAAAAAAAAAAAAAAAAAAAAAAAAAAAAAAAAAAAAAATTTGCTTGGTTTAATGAGTTACCCCAGAATATGATCCCGTATGACATGATAGAATGAAAATAAGCAAAGTATGTAAGTTTTTTTTGTATGTATGACTCCTACATCTGACATCATTCTCAGTGCAAATACATACTTTTTTTAGGTGCTTAAGCAATTCTATGGTATGCCCTTCCCAACTGAATTTATTATAAAGTTGTAATTCCAGAAATTTAACACTGTCAACCTCTTCGATCTGCATGTCTTCATAAGTTATACACATGCTGGAAGGAAATCTCTTACAGGTTCTTAACTGCATATAGAGGGTCTTTTCAAAGCTTAATGGCAGTGAATTAGCTTTAAACATTTTATTAATGTCAGTGAAAATTTGATTAGCAGCTATTTCTAAATCCTTGCTTGACTTGCTACTTATTGCAATGTTTTCATCATCTGCAAACAAAACAAACTTAGCATTTGGCAATGTAACAGATGTTGTTCTGTTGTTGATTTGAAACCTGCTTTAAACAGCCAGGTTCATCTGCAAGATACCTCTTTTATTCTTGATTCTAGATATCATATGTAAATCTAAGTTATTTACGTACTTTAAGCTATATTTTAAAAAAGTATTATAGAATTCCTTACAATAATAATATGTAAATGTTAGGTACCAGAGACAGGTCACTCAAAGTGCCCGCTTAAATTTTTTCCGTAGAATCAGCACTGGTAGTAACACAAGTGAAGTCACAAGTTTGTAAGAACTAATCATTGTTCTTGGTGAATATGACGACATGCGACCACTTTATGTAACTAAATGTATTTATTGTGATACACTGACACACAGTCATAGTCCATTAACAATCACAATGTCAAGAGAAAACAGACCGACTCAAGGATCACCGAGATTTGCAGAAGTTTAGACAGACTCTCGACAGTCGATCTACTATCGGTAGTCGCCACAGAGGCCCCCACACCCCGGTGGTGTGAAACATGGGGAAGGACATGAAGGGACAGTGCTGTGGTTGATAGGGTGGAATGATGGCCAGTTGGCATCAGTCAAACAGAGCAATTGTCTGTTCCCATATCATATAGGGAGTGCGTACGATGAGCAGGATAGTGACAAAGAGGTGACAGTTGTCTATGGAAGCCATGATGTTATCTTCATCAATGTCATGCAGAAGCTGGAAGGAGAGAAGAGGAGGGATGTGGGAGTTGCTGAATCATCGAACATACTTGGAGGACTGTGGAAAATAAAGAGAGTGCCATCTGAGAATTAGGCATGGGGTGGGGTGGGGGTGGGGGTGGGGGTGGGGGTGGGGTGGGGGTGGGGGAGAGGGAGGGGGGAGAGAGAGGGGGGGGTCCTCAATGAAAAATGCAGAATGTCAAAACTGTAAAGAAGGCAAAATTTGAAAAAGCGTGAGGCGACAATGGTATAGGGGTCACACAGGGCATGTCATCTGGCATGGAACCATCACAGGGAGAACTGGCATTTGCAGATACACAGGGAGAGGTGAACTCTAAAGACAATTAATCTGTGTACACAGAGGAAGGCATATCCGTGGATGACATCTCAGAATCGGATATCACTGGAGAGTTGTCTTCGAAGGTCTAAGTGGGTTTAACTCGGTTAAGCAACACAGTCTTTTGCTTCTTGTTGAGGCAAATGTCTCAAGTGTTATTCATGCATTGAAGCACCCTGTGTGGGCCAGAATAGGGAGCTTATAATGCTGCATGGACTGTGTCATCTCAAAGCATAATGAACCCACAGTGTTCTAGATCTTTTTGTATGAACACTTGCAATACAGTGTGAGCACACAGAGGTAGTGTGTGGATGTAGACAATGTGTGGGCAGATGTGCTCAACTAAGGCAGAGAGCCCAGCAGGGGAGGAGAGCTCAGAGTCTCCGAGAAACTCAACAGGGAGTGTCAATGACTCGCCACATAATATTTTGGTGAAGGAAGAGTTTAGGTCATCCTTAAAGGCAGTGAGGATGCCACATAAGATTTTGGTGAAGGAAGAGTTGAACTCGTCTTTAAATGTTGTGTGAATGCTGAGTAATACCAATGGAAGGGCCTCTGACCAGGAGCCTGAGTGACAAACGAGGGCCATTTTAAGTTTGTGGTGTCAACGCTCAACCAGTCCATTGCTCTGGCAGTGTATGCGGTCATATGGCATTTGTTGCCACTGCACAGGATGCATCACCTGGTAAAGAGGAGTGACTCAAATTGTCTCCCTTGGTCGGTCATGATAGAATAGGGACAACCAAAGTGAGAGAGCCAAGTAGTGCAGAGGCTCGTGTGTTCGAATTGGCAGATATGTCTGAGAGGGGAACAACCTCCACCCATCTGATGGCATAATCAGTGACATAGTACGTACCTAAAACCTTCCAAAGGTGACAGAGGACCCACAAGGTCGAGGTTTATGTGACACAACCTTCCTGTCAGTATTTCAAATAGTCATTGTTAAGCGTGATGACCAATCTGGCTTTGCTGGCAAGGTAAGCATGCACATGTCCAAGAGCAATAGTCGTTTTTTACTCCAGGGCAGACAAATCATTTTGTCACGAGGAGTGTAGTAGCCTTAATTCCCAGGTGTGCTAAGTCATGAATGGCTGAAAAAGCCATACCTTGGAGGGAGACTGGTACCGAGGGATGGAGAGTACCCATACAGTTATCGCACGGCACTGTACATGAAGAGCCAGGAAGACAGCACAATTTCACTGTCAATGCAGAGGTAGTGTCTTGTTGCACATTTTGAATGTTTGGGTCATCTGTCTTCTGGTGCGCTAGTTCATCTTAGTCCAAGGAAGAAGAAATGGTGCACACATGCGACATGTACTCTGTGATAATGTTGTCAGCCCTTGTGATTAAGGGACGTCTGTGGTGCATTGACTAATGAGGTTCAAATGGCGGAATTGCTGGATGGGAGGGGGGGGGGGGGGGAGGGGGGAGATGGTTGGCAGGGTGCAGAGCACATCTGCAAGCAGCTTGTGATCAGTGAAGATGGTGACTTCAAGCCCTTCACTGTCCGTGTGAAAATATTGCATGGCCTCATAGAATGTGAGGAGTTCCTGGTCAAATGCTGACCACTTGCAATGAAAAGGGGAGAGTTTCTTTGAGAAAAAACAGAGAGGTTGAGTCTTAAAAGCATCAGTGAGCAGGTGTACAAGTGTGATGGTGGTCATGAGTGCAGTCTTGAGAGCATCGAACACATGGATTGTGTCGTCAGACCACTGCACTTTCTGCACCCCAGAAATGTTCTTGCTCACAAAGGTGTCTGTCAGTGGGGCCTGGAGAGAAGCATCATGATTTATATAGCACCGAAAAAATGTACAATTCTGGGGAATTGTTGCAGATCATGGGAGGTCTCTGGTAATGATGGGTCACTGATAAATGTGACATGGTCCAGAGTTGGATGGATACCCTCGGCAGTGAAAGTGTGACTGAGGAAGGTAACACAAGTGCAGTGCAATTTTGATTTGTCATGGTTAATCTTCACATTGTGGTTGGAGAGTGCTTTAAGGATCTGGATTAAGTGTTGCTCGTGCTCCTCGGCAGAGGTGGAGTAGATGAGAAAGTTATCTAAATAGGCATAGCACAAAAGCAGGGGAAAAAGTACATAGTCAATAAACATTTGCCTTGTCTCAGTGGCATTCTTGAGACTGTATGGCATAAAGCAGAATTCAAAACAGGTCAGTGAGCTAATGATGGTTTTTTTTGGTATGTTGTCATCGTACATAGGGATCTGATGATATGCTTTGTGACATCAGTCACACTAAAAATCATGCACCCTTGAGTTGTTGAGCAAAGTTTTGTATGTGAGGAATAGGGTAGTTGTCCATAACGGTATAAGTGTTGAGCATTTGATAATCCCCACACAGCTGGAATGAACCACCCTTCTTAAAGACTATGTGACTGGGTGACAACCAATCGATATCCAATGGACGTATTTTTCTGGCATTTAAGAGTTTTGAGAATGGCTGATTTTGTGTGACACATTTCTTAGAGGTTAGGCATTGGGCCCTACAAATTGATGGGAGGGCCTTCTGTACTGGATGACCTATGGCAGGTAATGTTTGTGATCATGCCAGCGAGAGCAGTTTCAGTGTGTGGGGAACACATGTGTATCAACATGAGAGGAAAGCGACTGATCACATGAAACATTGATAGTTTGAATGTCACTGAGCTGAGTTGCATAAAGCATGGTCGATGTTGAAGGAGCAGCAGGCATGGAGCAGAACTCATGATGTGAAGTGCTGGCAAAGAGGTGAGGTCATTGACCATGCGAATATCACACACCAGGTTGGCATTGGCAATCAGCTGATGAAGGATGTTGTTTTTGTTGTTGGAGTGGAGAGCATTGATCTCACAGCACTGAGTCACAAGGTCAACTAATGAGTTGATGAGGTTAGTTGTCTAATGGGAGCATTTGGAGGTAGTGCAAGAAAAGGGGGTCACACTGAACCAGAGATGATGGTGAGGAAAGGGCAAAGAAGCTGGGAATGCGTGACAGGTGTGTGATGGAGTGAGGTGATCAAATGAATATCATGAGAGAGACTGAAATGCTTAAGGAAATTGATCCTGAGAACTGGGATATTCACATTGACAACATAGAAAGTCCAGGGGAATTGTAGCTCTGACATAAGCTGGAGCCAGGGGTCAGCGTTGCAGTGGGCAGTGATGTCGGAGTTGTTGGCTATGCGAAGAACTAGTGCCATAGGGAGAAGACTCAATGGAGCTCAGGAGGGGGGGAATGAAGCTGGCATCATCCCAGTATCGACCAGAAGTGTGAAGTTGCTGGTGGAGTCTGAGACATAGAGTCTGCCACTGGGAGGAGCTGCCATGTTGAATGACTGATGTGAATAATGGCTCCCAGTAGCATCCATGGTACCTTAATCAAACGCCATGTTGAGTTCAGGAAGGCACAGGGGGGATGACAGATCCTTGCCGTGCCTCCGAGCGTCACATGGTACCAGCACAGTGGGTATGTGGGATGAGGAATGAGCTGTAATGTGGTTGAACTATTCAAAGAGTTGCATTTCAGGTCAGGCAGGAGGAGAAGTGGTAGAGGACAAGGTAGGACATGCCAGTGGTGGTCCACCAGATGGAATGGAGGTAGCACATGAACTCTACCAACTGGAGCACTGTTACCAACCGTAGAGGTAGGTAATGAGACAGCCATAGCTGTCAGTGGCACATGATACAATATGCCTGATCTGCCAGCTGAAGTACAGATTCCAATGTGTCAGCAGAGTGGGAAAGTAACTGAAGTTGCATTTCACTGGGAAGTTTGAAGAGCCAGTGTCCACAAGGGAAATCAGCATGTCCTCTGAACCAACCAGTTCTTGTAGGTGCCTCCACAGCTGCAAAGGTGTTCTGTATTGAAGTTGTACTTCGTAGAAGAAGTGATGTATCACCTTCAGCAGAGGGCATGACAGGCAGTAAATGATGAGAGACTTTGCAGTGGTGTACTTGTAATGAGTAGGCAGGTTGAGGAGCAAATCATTAATAAGATATGTATGACCATGTAGATTACTAATAAGATAACATCCAAAATGTTGTGATTCTTCAGTTTCTCCCGGCATATTTGTAGCCCGAACAGTCCACGGGTATACTGACGATTCATAGTGTCCAACGGGCACAATATTTCAGCGATCAGACATGTCGCCATCATCAGGTGTGCTGACGAACTGAGCTCCTGAGGGCGAGCGGCCGATTTAACCCCCCCACCCATGGGCCGCTCTCTTTATCGTCCGCACCTGCGCACTGGTGGTCGTGAAGACGTGGGCGTCAGAATCTGTTGTAGCATTGATGTGCTTGCTACGTCTGCCCTGGACGATGGCGAAATGTCTGATTGCTGAAATATTGTGCCCGTTGGACACCATGAACCGCCAGCATACCCATGGACTGTTCGAGCATCCAAAATGTTGTCCACTAAGGCAAACCATGTTTTTGGTTTCTCTTTCTGCAACTGTGAAAGTTTGGGGAATCTGCCTGCACGAACGTGCCGAAGTGGAACAGGGTAGGGCATGGGATGATGAATGGATGGAAAAAAGGTAGGTAGTTGAGGAGGGAAAACATCAGTGGTGGAATTATGATGTAGAGCAGCATGTGGTGTGTCAGCCGAGACCTGCATGAGGTGGACAGGCAGGCATTGCTCTCATGTCACACATGGTGTGGCTGGCATGGAGGTAACCCGACTGGTGCAGATGGAGTGACTGTGGTTGTTGGAGAGTAGTTCAGAAACTTCATAGGAAACAGTCTGGACAAATGAGGGAACATTGCAGTGCTTGTGGATAAATGATGTGCCTTCATGCTTCAAATTGCATGTCATACAGTGTGAATAGGCTGAATGAGTCCAGAACCACTAATGTGGTGGTCCAGGACATAGTGGAATGAGTACATGCAGTTCCTGCCATGATGGCATTAGCCAGGTGAATGTACATGTGCACAAAAATGTGGGAAATGCAACGAAGGCAGAGTTCATGCATCACAGTCAAAGTTTACTGTAGGAGTCAGGAATATAGAGCGCAAGTCAAAACACGGTAAGTGATCTGTTGTTCATAGGTCTTGGTATGAAACCAGTAACGAACAACACATATTTTGTGGACAAAAGTAACAAATCAGGATCATCAATGTGGGAACAAAGCACTATCCTTAATGAATATAATGACACACACCCACTTTATGTAACGAAACATATTTATTATGATAGACTGATACAAAGTTGTAATTCACAAATGATCACATTGGTGTGAGCAAACAGACTGAGTCAATGATGATATCAGTGAGCTTTGTAGGAGTTTAGGCAGACTTTTGATAGTTGATCTGCTATCAATATTTGCCACAAGTTTAGTGCCCCTGTACACCCATAATAAATACAATGTCAGTAACAGTGCACACACAAATTCTCAGATTGTATGTGTAACTGTAAAGAGAGAAGAAGGTATAATAGGAAAGCTATCACCTTAGTATGTAAAGTAAGCATTTTATGAGAGACCAGTAACTCTGAAGTTACTGATGACTTATGAATAAAAATTGACATAATGTGTCAAGCTACATTATTGCAGAATGTGAAACATAACAAGTGTGAGAACTACACTGCAGCAACTATGGACTATGAAGTCTGCCTGATGGTACCATTGAGCCCTTCACTCAGGCCCCAATTTGTCATAATTTCTCAGTTTGCCAGAGGGATAAAAGGAGGAACAAATAAAACTTTGATTGCTACAATAGCTCCTATTCTAACGTTAATGTGTCCAGAACACCGAGATCCACCAGAAGGAGAAACCCTGTGTATCTGCAGTAAACACATTTTGAACGTACTGGCATCCTGCACTGAGAGGTTATGCTATCCACAGACAAGAGAAGGTGAATGGTGTGCTTGTTAATTGCACACACCAATCCTCTACCATTCTTTGGCTACAGACTTTTCAAGCATTTGGGGCTATACTTCACATGCCACATACATTCCATCTAGTGTTGTTACAAGAGACTTTAAAATACCAGGTTTGACATCCCATGGCCCAGATTAGGCAGGCTATAAATTCTTAAAAAAATTTCCACAATATTGAGCAATTATATTTGTCATATGTAAAAGGAACTCTACTTAAAGCCAAGGAAAAATGTGATTACAAAGAAAAACTATTATCTGTAACATACGTATTATTATTACTTTGTTCTTTTTGGTATCGGTGTAAAACAAAAAGCACCAGACACTCTCTTGCTTGTTCTTGTTCAGATAGGATGTCATTGTGCACAATCTACATAGTAAGGTGTGTACATAGTTTATTATTTGCGCAGTGAGCTCCAATATGTATCTAAAGTATTTCTATTGTGAATTTCAACAATAACCTGCACCACATATCCTGATTGCTTGTTCCATCATTTTTAAAAGAATTTCAGATGCCATGCCGCAGTAAGTTGAACATTACTGGATGGCGACAACTGGCCACCATTAAGCGGCAATTTCAAATTATCATAATTATTATCCCCTTCTTTTCACAGGCGACACTGGAGATTGGCGATATTATGTCTTTCATACATGATCTGTAGGAAACTGACATTTTCAAAGTACTTAATGATTTATTCAGACAATGTATGTTATGTGAGATATGACACACCTTGGCCTTCACTAAGACATAATTAAATCACACATAAGTCCGTACATATTGAAAATGGTGAAATACTTTTTTGTATGTGTATATAGCCCATAATGATTAACTGTTTTTGAGCATGCATTTGTCTAATTAATTTCAATAATTATTCAGGATCCCATGCTAAATTTTTGTGTCAGTAAAGTCTAAAAATTACCCATGCCTTCGTGTATCTTTGCAGTGGACCCAAAATCAAAATAAAATATAAATTAAATTAAATAATAAAACAGACACATTAATAGATTATAGCTAGATACACTACCCAGACTCTCAAAGACCCCACAATAAAATGGTTCAAATGGCTCTGAGCACTATGGGACTTAACATCTATGGTCATCAGTCCCCTAGAACTTAGAACTACTTAAACCTAACTAACCTAAGGACATCACACAACACCCAGCAGACCCCACAATACACCTCTTCCATCCTCATCTCATGCTAAGTATCTGAGTATCTGTGGGTTTTGTCTGTGACTTGGGAATTTTCCTCTGCTTGGCTGTGAGACACCAAGATCAAGGAGCTTACCCAGAGGGATACACTGGTAAGCTGCTGAGACATGCTCCTTCTGGTCATCCCACTTGAGCAGTAAACAAAACCTATAGTAGTGGAATTTCATTTACCATTTCTTTTTCTCTGATTGAGCTCTTGTATGTCACATAACCTGAAATCTTTACTCACATAAATAAAATACCACAGTTGGTACTAACATTTCCCAGTGTCAAAGTGTGACAATTTCCTAAGTTGCTGTAGGCTGTATAATAAATGCATTGCTCACCAATTGCAATAGGAGCAATTATTTTGCAATGGACACATGAGTTACATTGAACTGCAGAGTGACAGCCAATGTGTTTTGACTTGACAAAACTGCAAGATGCTAGAATCCAAAAACATCCACAGAAAGTGCATGACTGAGTGAGGCAGTGTCAGTGACTCATCATTTTCTCTCAGGATTGACGATGGGAGAATAAATGTCAGCAGTATGATCAGATATTTGTGTTGAATACGTACAATACTGTGACAATCAACCAGATTGGTTTTTGTGTCAAATAGGTACAATACTGCGAGAGCCAACCATATTGCTATCGTAGAAGATGACAGCAACATGGACAGTTGTTTAAATCTTGAGTCCTCTAGACTCTGAAATCTGCCCTTATGCATGAGAATTATTCAACCAAGGCAGTGTTTGTCTGTGGGGTGTAACACCTTTAGGTGGCTATGCAGAAACAATGCCTCTACAAATGAAAGTCTCATGGTGCATAATTATGCAGATTATATGTTTGAAACTAATGTGTGTCATTTTGCTAGGCAGCCATTTCATCCCAAAATGTGAGAATGCTAGGTCTCTCTGTGTCTGTCTTGCAGACATCATGTTCCACACCAACCACAAACTCTACACTGGGTTGCTCTCAGGAGGTGTGCCTGTGCTCAGAGTTCTCCTCTTCCTCCTGCTTCCCTTCCTCCCTATCCTCACCACTCTGGGAGTAATTCTACAAGAAGATGGGCGTTCACTTCACATGAAGCTTGTGTTAGTTTTCTTAGCAGTGTTGCACATCATTTTATGAGCTGCAGTGTTGGGTAGGAACCACATTCTCATACATATATGCTACTTGTTCTGTACAAAACTATGTAGAATTCAGATGTATTTAAGTTTGAATATGCATTCTATGTCTGGTACTTTTCCATGTTTTTGTGTGTGCAATGTTAGGTGCTTGCACTAATCTGTTATTGTTGCCACACAAAGAAATGTGTGAATTCATTTGAAACCATTATTATCAATGTAGATGTAATTTTTATTGCAATATTTCTTGTTTGCACATGAAATAAGTGCGCTGCAAGAAGTGACCTCTGTTGACAAAACATGGAAGCTGCCAGAGCTGTAGGCAGATCATTGCATCTAGTGGTAACCAAGCGAAATAGTTAAGATGCATAGAACTCAGGAGGAATGATGTCCAACACATTGAGTATTAAAAATGGAGTGTGACAAGGGGATGCATTGGCATGCCTTCTCTTTAATACCACCCTGGAGAAGGTGATGCGAAATGCAAACCTTCTGAACAGAGGAACGATCTTCTATAAATTGATGCAGATACTGGCCTATGCAGATGACATAGATATAATAGCAAGAACCCAAAAAGCAGTGGAAGAGACATTTAGCGCTCTTGAACAGGCCAGTAGGAACATGGGGTTAATTATTAATGAACAAAAAACAAAATATATGGCAGCTGGAAAAGCACATAGAGAAAATATGCCAAATGTAATAACAATTGGCAATTATACATTTGAGAGAGTTGAACATTTCATGTGTCTGGGCTCGACAGTTACACATCTAAATGATACCTCCTTTGAAATTAAGCAGAGATTAATACTGGCCAACAGAGCCTATTTTGCCCTAACAAGACTTCTATCCTCAAGGCTCCTGTCTCGTACCATGAAATTAGCTATGTATAAATCACTTATACGACCAGTGCTTACATATGCCTCTGAAGCCTGGACATTAACAGCTAAAGATATTGAAACACTGGATGTATTTGAAAGAAAGGTACTTAGACGAATTATCAGCCCAATCTGTGAAAGAGGAAGATGGAGGAGGAGATACAAACATGAGTTGTATACCATATACAAAGACCAACCCATCAGAAGGATAGTGAAATCATAACAACTGAGGTGGGCGGGACATGTGGCTTGCATGAATGATACAGAAGTACCAAAAATAATATTACAAGGAAAGCCAGGAGGGCAGAGAGGACGTGGTCGACCAAGAGCCAGATGGGAAGATGGAGTAATCGAAGATCTTAGGAAGATGGGCTATAGAAACTGGAGAGTATTGGCAAAGGACCAAGAGAGATGGAAGGAAATTGTAGAAGAGGCCAAGGCTCATCATGAGCTGTAGAGCCAAGAAAGAAGAAGAAGAACTCTGCAGAATAATTGAGAAAGTTAGGGAAAAAAAGAAAACTGAAAATTGTAGCAGAGCATACAATGAGCGTGAGGCATGGGTAGTGATTAAGTAATTCATTGTGAGATCTAAATAACAACTGTCAATTAGGAAAATCTGTTGGAATACATTTCCATTGCACAAAATAGGATTAGCTTTTGTTTGGTAGAAAGACTTTTTTATTTTGCTAAACAGGTTAAGAATTTGAATGTTACATTAGGAATTAACTGATATGACAAGGCTCAGTATGCTGCACCACTGTATATTTTGATAAACGAAACTGGCCCATTGTAGATTAGGTCCTAACTTTTATCCTCACGTATGTAGTTAGTGAGAAGGAACTTTTCCTTCAATTTTTCACATGTTGAGCAACTAAAGGATTTGCTCTTATAGTGATCACATTGAATTCAATGCAGAGACTCATGTAAGATACTTTTAAAAGTAGAAAAAAGTATTCTGTATACATAATAAAAGCAGTAGGAAAGCAAACAATGAGAGGTTACAAATGGATATAGATTAAACCTTTGGCATTTTTGTGAGTGAATTAAGAGGGTACGCAATCACTAATACATGGCTTTCAGAAGCACAACATAATGAATAAGTTTGTCTGACCCATGTGTATAGTAAATGTTCCATCAGACTTTTGACCTTCATTTATCTAAACTTAAATTTCAGTCAGTACAAGAAAGCACTGAACAGTTATTAGTCCCTTTTATTTGAGACTATGCTGTAAATATAATATGACATGTGAAAAGAAGGTTCTTTAAAGAGTGCACACTATAAGGATATCATCATCATCATCATTTATTGCACATACACAGGCCATTTAGCCCATGGCGGAAGACAAAACTATACAAAAACAAGACATATGTAGAACATAATGAAATGATTAATGCATCAAGTCTATGAATCATGACAAAATAGTTGTGACATCACAGAAATTTATTACATGTGTTTGCCCATTTCCTTCTGTCTCAGGCATCTTTAGTTTTGACTGTTGAATCTGCTTCTTACAGGGTTACTAAGGTTCTCTCTCTCCAGCTCATTCAGGGACCACCTCTTGGATGTCTACCAGTTTGCTGGTGTAGGAATGCTCTGTTAGGGAGAGTGCCCTCTGCTTGTAGAACATGTCCTGCACACTGTAGCCGTCTTCTTGCAATCACTCTCCCAATATCAGCTTTCTCAAACTGCCAATACAATCTGCATTGTGCTTTCTTTCTTTCCCATATTGTAATTTCTGCATTGTATGCCAGGCCATAAATTTTCCTTAAAAACTTCCTCTCAAATGCACCAATGCCCTCTTCCACTGTCTGTATTCTTCCCCATGTCTCACAACCACACAATACAACAGTCACACTAGTGACTTGCAGCTGTATATTGCTTTCCTGGGATATGAAGTGTAACATGTATAAGGTGACTTAAACTGTAGTACACCTGGTTCACTCTTATTATTCTTTGTCCAATATCCTTCCCTGTCTCACTTTTATTTAGTAACATTGACCCCAGGTCGTGAATATTTCAAATCTTTCAAAATTGTGACTGTCTACACTATGGCATCCATATCATGTTGTCAAGGGGAGACTACCATATACATTTTTTACTCGCTGTCGACCAGTAACCCTAGTATGCTCACTTCCAGCATAAATCAAGTGATATCTGCTGTCAGCTCATTCAGAGTTTCACCCACAATCACCACATCATCTGCAAATGGAAGGATCGTATCACTTCTGACCATCTCCATCACCCTCTTACTGCCAACTGCACATCTCACCTTTTCCAGCGCTATGTTGAACAGAACAGGTGAGAGAGGATCGCCCTGTCTTAACCCATTCTTAACTGTGAAGGGTGCCAACAATTGATTTGCAATGTGTACTTGGCATCTTGATCCATTGTAACAAGCTACAATCAGCCTAATGTACTTCACTGGTATACTGAACTCCTGCATTATCTTCCAGAGGGCAGTCTGATAAATGCTGTCATATGCCTGCCAGAAGTCAATGAATATAAGGAGTAGGTCTTCATTAAATTCATAAAACTTCTCCACCATTTGTCTCAATGTGAAGGTGTTGTTTATGATTGAAAGTTCAAAGGTAAACCCACACTGGTATGTGCCTACAATCCCACCAAGTAATGGGTTTAGTCGACTTAGTATTGGAGTGGTGTATACTTTACATCCTATCTCCAGCAGCGAGATCCCTTGATAATTATGCACTTTCATGACATTGCCTTTTTTAAAAATCGGGCATATTATTGCAATTTTCCAATCTGCGGGTATCTCCTGTGCTGACCATATTTTGGCCATAAGCTGTCTGAGACTTTCTATTACTGCTTCACCCTCACCCCCACACCATACTGAAACGACTCCACATTGATGCCACAACTGATTGGAGCCTTATTGTTTTTAAGGGCCTCCAGGATGCTTTTTATCATGTGGGCTCAGAAAATTATTCTTCTGTCTCTTCCAATCTATTCAGTTCTTTTGTCTCTACCTGATCCTTATGATTTAATACTTTGTCAAAATGTCTTCCAAAGTCATCTGCTTGCTCCACTGGAGAAACCACTTTTTCTTCGTCAACCGTTAGGGTTAGAGTTTGCAGTCTACAAATACCTCTTGCAAACCTTGTCCACCAAAGAAGGAGCAGGTTGCTTTCTTTGACTCCTCAATTTGCCTCAATAGTTGTTTATCATATTCTCATTTCTTTGCCTTATGATTCTGTCTATCAGTCTTCTTTCCACCATGTATGCTACCTTTGTGCTGTCAGTGGGGTCCTTCAGCCATTCTAATCATGTTGCCGTGGCTAGTCTTCACTCCCTCTTTACACTCATCAACAACCCATGGCTTTTTCATTGGCTTTGGTTGTTGTCCAAGTGCTTCACTTGCACTTTGAATGCTATCCTCTCATAGTGACCATCCTTTCTCATCAGTTCCACCTGCGATTCTGAATGATAGGTGAATCATGACTTTATCTTGATAGCAGCATCTCACTTGTTTATTTGCAAGCATGTCTTTGTCATGATGAGCCAGCACTTCATTTATCTTTCATCATTTTGTGGATAGTTTCAGTTGCAGTTTCAGAGCCACTAGGAGATGGTTTGAATTCATGTCAGCCCTGCAAAGTGTTCTTACTTGTTCAACACACCGACAGTGATTCCCATCCACTAAAATGTGATCAATCTGATTTTTAGTCTGGTCATCTTGCAATATAAGGATCTCACATGGAAATCATTTGTATTCTTGGATCCCATGGCCAAGAATGATATGATTAGTAAGAGAACTGTACTAGTTGTGGCATTGATTGCTAAAGTAATATTAACATAGTAAGGAAATGTCTGCTTTAGTTACTTAAATAAAGTGCAGCCTTTCAAAGAATGATGTAAAGTCTGAAGATCTCCAGTTGCCCAGTACTGAGTACAGCATTGAGGAAGTTTGAATGATGATTGTGATGAAGTGACACCTGAGATGCAATGAGTTGTGTCTTCAGATACAATATTGTGCATAACACACTTAATATTTCTAAAGTATATGCAGGATTGATCTGCGTGTGAGAACCTACTGAATCCATATTCTACCAAAACTGAATTTCTTTTTTAACCAACAATGACCTGAAATTCACATCCACGACATGCAACTCAATAATGAATCCTTGAAAGTGTGGGGGAAACTGTCAAGGAGAAACTCGAACCTCAGTGCTCACACCATTTCAAAACTTTAAAGGGATCACCCTGAAACATTGTAATGGTATAAATATGAGAGATCTTATGAAGATTGGTGCATTATGTTACAGGAATGTTTAGATGACATGAGTACATTATGGAAATGCCTGACAAAGTACAGTGGCAGATGCTACAAGAGAGAAACTGCGAAGTGTGGGAGCATTACTGTTGACTTTTTGTGAATGTACATTCTGAGAAGAATCGAGCAACATATTGCTTTCTCTCACATGTCTTGTGAACTGACAGTGGTGAGAAACTCAGAGAATTAGGATTCATACAGTGGTTTATGAACAGCTGTTCTTCCCAAGAACCATTCTCCAATGGGGCCGTGGCAGGCACTGAGAGAACTGCATTAACAGGAGGCCACAAGGAGGAACCAAATCCCTCTGACCTGCTCGAACAACCTGAGAAGGTGGCCCTCCCACACAAGGTGACACCCCTGCTGGCCAGTCTCTGTCAAAGTTCCATAAGATGGACTTGCATATTAAAAATGTTGATGCAGATCATTTGGTGAAGGGTGCAACAGTAAACAGTATGTGCTGTAGTGAGATTAGGTTGTACAAACAGAAACCTGCAATTTGCAATAAGCAATTAAGTACAACGTCAAACGTTAGTCTTTTGTTGCGAGTGCATATAGTAGGTCCACATGTGACCAGACATAGAAAGTTGTGTTACTAGGTGAGGTGTATGACACAAATAGAGATGTATGAAGAGTGGTGCACTCGAAGTTGTAGCACACGAGAACATTATTTTTGAGGCTGCACCATACATTTGTGGGGACAGTGGCTCAAATTCTCATCCAACCATTCAGATTTATGATTCCTGTTGTTTCCTTAACCTGCTTGAAACAAATGCCTGTACAATTCCTTTGTAAAGGAAACATCCAATTTCTTCCCCACTCAGACTGTACTCCTCCTCTAATGCCCTCATTGTCCACAGAATGTTAAACCCTAATCTCCCTTCCTTACAGTGAAAACCTGTATGATATCATTGCAAATGGTGTAATTATATTTTCTCTTTGAGAGTTCTAATAAAATTTATAACTAGGGTGAGGGTACTTATTGACTTACCCTTATACATACCTTAAGTAAACAAAAAGAAAATTAAGTTCTTGTGCACCTAAAATATTACCTGGCATGACAAATTCTGTTTCTGCTTCATGGTGATGATGCTCAATCTCATATATATTGTAGCTACTGTTTTGAATAAATTTAAAAGCTTTGAGATGTAGTACAAGATTAATGAGGCTCTCTGGTTTTCTGGAACTGTTTTATTATTTGGGATTGCCTTCTCTGATTCAAGTGAACGGCTGCTCCTGTTGCAATTTTCTGCATAGCTAGATATTTTGAATCTGTCCTTCACCTGAAGGTGATTCAAGTGAAGTTGATGATGATGATGATGTTTGTTTTGCGGGGTGTTTAACTGTGTGGTCATCAGTGCCCGATTAAAGTGAAGTGTCTTCAAACTTAACACACTACTAAAAGATATGTTTGCTGTATGAAAACTAGCAATCTTCATTGTAAACAAACATAAATGACCACCAATTGTTGCAGCATGCAGTTTAACTGTTGTTATTTGATATTTGTAGATGCAGTCATGTAAACAATAAGCTCCCAGTAAGAGATAAACAGTGGTTACTTAATATGCACGATGAAGTGATAGCTTTTGTCAGTGTGGTGGCTTTTCTGCAACATTTCAGCACAAAAAAATGGCTCAAATGGCTCTGAGCACTATGGGACTTAACATCTATGGTCATCAGTCCCCTAGAACTTAGAACTACTTAAACCTAACTAACCTAAGGACATCACACAACACCCAGTCATCATGAGGCAGAGAGAAAATCCCTGACCCCGCCGGGAATCGAACCCGGGAACCCGGGCGTGGGAAGCGAGAACGCTACCGCACGACCACGAGCTGCGGACATTTCAGCACAAATACTATAGAAAAGTGTAGTGACCATTTGTTGTTACAGCATACAGATTTAGTCCTGGCAACTGTTTTCCTTTTTTTAATGCATATCTTCAACTTGTTTCAGAACACTGGAAGTTCTCTTGTGTGATAAGGTATACAGAACACAATGAATGAAGGAAATTTTCTGAAAAAGTGAAATATGCAACAGCTGTGCTAAGTTATAAAATGGTAATAAGCAAGAAATTTTTAACTGGAGACCTATCCACTCCATTTCAGAATTTTCAAAGCTTTGTGGAAAGAAAATATGACAGAATAGAGACCCATTTTTCTGACAAGAAATTTGGTTTCCATGGAGCTTTTCTATCAATAAAGTCATATTTATCTTTCTTATGACATTCTATCAAAGTTAAACTGTAAACATCATCATAGTGGGATTTTGTGCAACTTTTCCAGAACTTCAATTATGTAAGTTGCGATATTTTGCCGGGAAAATGAAAATACTCTGGTGTCAGTTATGTACTACATATATGGCTGTAAATTTTCCTCACACAACATGAAAGAGAAGGTCATATTAATCAACTGCACCACAGGATAACAGCAAAACTCAGTAAGTGAAATACTGTGTTCCACAATATTTGGCCTATCAAACCAACTGACAAGAGTTTCAAATACTCTTATGATTCTTAATGACACAATGATACTAACAAAATGTTGAAACCTAACACATTTGTTACATCCAGGAGAAATACCAAAGAAAATTATGAAAAGAAAAATTCACTTGAGAAAATTGTTAAATTACAAGGAAACAGAAGGGCTGGATAGTACTTACCTTCATGAGGGGAAATTTCAGTACTCTGGACACATTTAAAAGCAAAAATGCTCCCTGAGGAAGGAACTAATAGTTCCAAAAGATAGAGTGAGTATTTTCTCTTTTAACTATGTTTTATGTTACAGTGAAATCTTATGTTACAGTGAAATTTTGTCTCCTAAAGATAACCACTGGACAGTCATTTTGCTTCCTTACAATTTTGAACAAAATTATCATTGATTTGTGACAAACAACTGAGCTCTTAACTTTACATAAAATTATCTAAGATAGTCCCTACAATTACTAAAAGGGTCAATGAATAACTATTTTCAGTCGCTAGTTCTAAATGAAACTGGATTTTGAAAGTTTATTTGTGTGCAGACAGGAGGGTTTGTCTAGGCCTAAGTAACCTGCCCCTCATTTTCAGCCTTTCCTAAACAATCCTTCTTGCCACCCTGAGAAAGGAATGCACTAGTTCCAAAAGATGGGATTAGTTTTCCTATTTTAGTTTTCTTACTGGCAGTACTTGTGATTTCAGTTTCAGTATGGGGTCTGTTCAAAAAAGTCTGGAACATTCTTAATTTTGCACCAATGGTGTGTTGGAGCAAAATGTGGTTGGCATCCCTGCACACACCTGTGTTCAATGTGTAGCTGCCAGAAGTTTCATTGTTGTATGTCTTTTAGTTATTTTTCAGTGCTGTATTGTGTAGAACACTGTGTCACACAGTTTACAAATTTTGAGATCGCAGAGTTAGAGGAGCAATGCATCTGCATTAAATTTTGTGTGAAACTCAAAGAAACTTTTACAGAGACACACCAAATGATGCAGGAAGCCTACAGTGATGAGTGTTTGATCCATAATAGGCTCATTTGGTTTAAAAATGGCTGGACAGAAGTTAAAGATGACACTCGTTAGGAGGCCATTTGACATCTCCTGATGATGCTCAGATCAGGAATGTCAATGAAGCTGTGCATGCCAATCAAAGACTGACTGTCCAAGAGAGTGAAGAAGAATGTAACTTTCAGTTGGATCATGTCGTGAAATCCAGACACAGCATCTTGGAATGCATTGTGTTGCCACCAAGTTCATCCCACAGCTCATGAGTCAAGATCAGAAAGACCTTCCCACACAATCTGTGAAGAGCTTTTGGATTGGGCAAATGAGAAAAAGATCTTCCGTAAGGGAATCGTAACTGGTAATGAGACGTAGGTCTGCAGGTATGATGCTGAGACCAAGGTTCAGTCTTCACAATGGGTTGGGAAAGGTTCTCCAAGACCAAAAAAATGCTCGTCAGGTCAGGTCAAATGTCAAAGCCATGTTGATAGTTTTCTTTGACTTTGAGGAATTACTTTATTATGAATTCATGCCACAGAGACAAACTGTTAATCAATGGTACTATCGGGATGTGCTGTGATGCCCGAGAGAAAATGTGAGAAGGAAATGGCCTGAGATTTGGTGAGACAATTTGTGGCTCTAGCATCATGATAACGCACCCACACATTCATCCCTGTTGGTGCGTGACTATTGCCAAAAAATGAAATCACTGTGCTGCCTCATCCTCCATACTCTCTAGATCTAGCCCTTGTGGACCTTTTGTTTTAATTTCCAAAGTTGAAAACCCCATTGAAAGTACAAAGATTTGTAATGATAGATGAGATAAAAGAAAATTTGCAGATAGCAATTCACATGATCCAGCAAGTGGCTTACTAGACTGCTGCTAGATGTGGAAACCACATTGAGAGCAGTGTATCAATTGTGGAGGAGAGTATTTCAGCGGAGACCATGCACAATAAGTGAAAGGTATGCACAGAAAATTTTTGTGGACAAAGTTCTGGAATTTTTTGAACAGACCTTGTAAATAAGTACTGGCCAGTCTTTCTGCTGCCTTATAATTTCAGACAGTTACCTTATAATTTATGTTATCTTATAACTTAAAAATTAAACTAAAACACTGACTCAGAAGTTAAGTCGCATGGTGCTCAGAGCCATTTGAACCAACATCCTTCAGACTCCAAACCCACTACCTTATTCCTCATACACCTTACTAACTTTATCTTAACCCACAACTACTTCTCATTTGAAGGGAAAATATATAAAAAATCCATGCCACAGCCATTTACGCCCACGTGGCACCCATCTATGGCAACCTTTTCATGGATCATCTAGAGAAGACTTTCCCAGCTTCCCAAAACACCAAACTCCTAGTCTGCCTCAGATTCATTGATGATATCTTCATGATCTGGGCCCAGGGCCAAGACACCCTATCTTCGTTCATTCACAGCCTCAACACCTTCTCTCCCATCTGGTTCATGTGGTCCTCCTCAGCCCAGCATGCCACCTTCTTAGATGTTGACCCCCTTCTCTCTGAAGGCTCCATTCACACTTCTGTCCATATTAAACCCACCAACCACCAACAGTACCAGCATTTCGACAGCTGTCATGCCTTTCAAACAAAACAAAAAATCCCTCCAATATTGCATGGCTACCTGGGGAATGGCATATCTGCAGTGATCAAAACTCCCTTACTCAGTATGCTGAGGGTCTCACCAAGGCCTTCATAGACAGAAACTATCACCCTGACCTAGTCCACAAACGGATCTCCCATGCCATTTCCCTTCACAACCCCAATCCTCCCACCACCCCCAAAAAATCACCACAAAGAAGTGTCCCTTTTGTCACCCAGTACCACCCTGGAATGTGTAATGGGGCACCCTTTTCTAACAAAACTTTTTTTTTCTTTATAGAAGTAGTCAAAACCAGGATTAATCCTGAATATAGTATAAGTGAACATTCTCAGCTGTTTCACTGAAAGAATTTCATGTGATTTCGTATATGATGTATTATATTTCAGTCTAAAATGTATAAAAAGAAATTAATTTGTTAGTACTCTGTAGGTACAGTTAAAATTACTCTTCTTTTAAAAATATTTGAAATTATGAAATATCTGGCATACTTAAAATCATATTATTAATTGCACAATCTAATGCTAATTACTAAATTTATTTCTGGATTCATTTATAAAATAATGTTATATCTTGGTGACAAATCTTCTTTTGTCAAGAAAGTTTGTAAACTCTTTTGATTTGTAAACTCTTTGGACTATTGTGAGTTCCGCAGAATGTAGGGTAATAGTGGCCATGGCTCTGATGGAATCAGATGTGTTTTTGATTGTGTCACTAATACTGTAATTTGTGGTGTTGTAGAAGTGGAGATGGAAAAGACGGTGTGATATTGAAAAATTTAAAGTCTTTAAATATGTCTGCTTGTGTCTGTATATGTGTGGATGGATATGTGTGTGTGTGCAAGTGTGTACCCGTCCTTTTTTCTCCCTAAGGTAAGTCTTTCCACTCCCGGGACTGGAATGACTCCTTACCCTCTCCCTTAAAACCCACATCCTTTCGTCTTTCCCTCTCCTTCCCTCTTTCCTGATGAGGCAACAGTTTGTTGCGAAAGCTTGAATTTTGTGTGTATGTTTGTGTTTGTTTGTGTGTCTGTCGACCTGCCAGCACTTTCATTTGGTAAGTCACATCATCTTTGTTTTTAGATATATTTTTCCTTCGTGGAATGTTTCCTTCTATTATAACCATATATATATATATAGGCCTTGGTGCACGACCAGCACATCTTGGCGCAGTGTTACACCGTCCGGGTTATCTGGATACTTCCTACTAACACCAACCTATCCGAACTCCGGAGATGGGAACTTGCTCTTCAATATATCCTCTCTTCCCGTTATCCACCAGGCCTCAATCTCCGCTAATTTCAAGTTGCCGCCACTCATACCTCACCTGTCATTCAACAACATCTTTGCCTCTGCACTTCTGCCTCGACTGACATCTCTGCCCAAACTCTTTGTCTTTAAATATGTCTGCTTGTGTCTGTATATGTGTGGATGGATATGTGTGTGTGTGTGTGTGTGTGTGTGCGCGCGAGTGTATACCCGTCCTTTTTTCCCCCTAAGGTAAGTCTTTCCACTCCCGGGACTGGAATGACTCCTTACCCTCTCCCTTAAAACCCACATCCTTTCGTCTTTCCCTCTCCTTCCCTCTTTCCTTTCATTTGGTAAGTCACATCATCTTTGTTTTTATATATATATATATATATATATATATATATATATATATAATAGAGGGAAACATTCCAGGTGGAAAAAATATATCTAAAAAGCAAAATGATGAGACTTACCAAACAAAAGCGCTGGCAGGTCGATAGACACACAAACAAACACAAACATACACACAAAATTCAAGCTTTCGCAACAAACGGTTGCTTCATCAGGAAAGAGGGAAGGAGAGGGAAAGATGAAAGGATGTGGGTTTTAAGGGAGAGAGTAAGGAGTCATTCCAATCCCGGGAGCGGAAAGACTTACCTTAGGGGGAAAAAAGGACAGATATACACTCGCACACACACACATATCCATCCGCATATACACAGACACAAGCAGACATTTGTAAAGGCAAAGAGTTTGGGCAGAGATGTCAGTTGAGGCGGAAGTACAGAGGCAAAGATTATGTTGAAAGACAGGTGAGGTATGAGCGGCGGCAAATTGAAATTAGAAATTAGTGGAGATTGAGGCCTGGCGGATAGTGAGAAGAGAGGATATGCTGAAGGGAAAGTTCCCATCTCTGGAGTTCTGACAGGTTGGTGTTAGTGGGAAGTATCCAGATAACCCGGACGGTGTAACACTGTGCCAAGATGTGCTGGCTGTGCACCAAGGCATGTTTAGCCACAGGGTGATCCTCATTACCAACAAACACTGTCTGCCTGTGTCCATTCATGCGAATGGACAGTTTGTTGCTGGTCATTTCCACATAGAAGGCTTCACAGTGTAGGCAGGTCAGTTGGTAAATCACGTGGGTGCTTTCACACGTGGCTCTGCCTTTGATCGTGTACACCTTCCAGGTTACAGGACTGGAGTAGGTGGTGGTGGGAGGGTGCATGGGACAGGTTTTACACCGGGGGCGGTTACAAGGGTAGGAGCCAGAGGGTAGGGAAGGTGGTTTGGGGATTTCATAGGGATGAACTAAGTGGTTACAAAGGTTAGGTGGACAGCGGATAGACACTCTAGGTGGAGTGGGGAGGATTTCATGAAGGATGGATCTCATTTCAGGGCAGGATTTGAGGAAGTCGTATCCCTGCTGGAGAGCCACATTCAGAATCTGATCCAGTCCCGGAAAGTATCCTGTCACAAGTGGGGCACTTTTGGGGTTCTTCTGTGGAAGGTTCCGGGTTTGAGGAGATGAGGAAGTGGCTCTGGTTATTTGCTTCTGTACCAGGTCGGGAGGGTAGTTACGGGATGCGAAAGCTGTTTTCAGGTTGTTGGTGTAATAGTTCAAGGATTCCAGACTGGAGCAGATTCATTTGCCACGAAGACCTAGGCTGTAGGGAAGGGACCGTTTGATGTGGAATGGGTGGCAGCTGTCATAATGGAGGTACTGTTGCTTGTTGGTGGGTTTGATGTGGACGGACGTGTGAAGCTGGCCATTGGACAGGCGGAGGTCAACGTCAAGGAAAGTGGCATGGGATTTAGAGTAGGACCAGGTGAATCTGATGGAACCAAAGGAGTTGAGGTTGGAGAGAAATTCTGGAGTTCTTCTTCACTGTGAGTCCAGATCATGAAAATGTCATCAATAAATCTGTACCAAACTTTGGGTTGGCAGGCCTGGGTAACCAAGAAGGCTTCCTCTAAGCAACCCATGAATAGGTTGGCGTATGAGGGGGCCATTCTGGTACCCATGGCTGTTCCCTTTAATTGTTGGTATGTCTGGCCTTCGAAAGTGAAGAAGTTGTGGGTCAGGATGAAGCTGGCTAAGGTAATGAGGAAAGAGGTTTTAGGTAGGGTGGCAGGTGATCGGCATGAAAGGAAGTGCTCCATCGCAGCAAGGCCCTGAACATGTGGAATATTTGTGTATAAGGAAGTGGCATCAATGGTTACAAGGATGGTTTCCGGAGGTAACAGACTGGGTAGGGATTCCAGGCGTTCGAGAAAGTGGTTGGTGTCTTTGATGAAGGATGGGAGACTGCATATATATATATATATATATATATATATATAGAAAGATGATGAGACTTACCAAACAAAAGTGCTGGCAGGTCGATAGACACACAAACAAACACAAACATACACACAAAATTCTAGCTTTCGCAACCAACGGTTGCCTCGTCAGGAAAGAGGGAAGGAGAGGGAAAGACAAAAGGATTTGGGTTTTAAGGGAGAGGGTAAGGAGTCATTCCAATCCCGGGAGCGGAAAGACTTACCTTAGGGGGAAAAAAGGACAGGTATACACTCGCACACACACCCATATCCCACACACGTGTGTGTGTGTGTGTGTGTGTGTGTGTGTGTGTGTGTGTGTGTGTGTGTGTGTGTGTGTAAAATATATCTTAAAAACAAAGATGATGTGACTTACCAAACGAAAGCACTGGCATGTTGATAGATACACAAACAAACACAAACATACACACAAAATTCAAGCTTTCGCAACCAACGGTTGCTTCATCAGGAAAGAGGGAAGGAGAGGGAAAGACGAAAGGATGTGGGTTTTATATATACACATATACATATGTGCAGATGGATAGGTGTGTGTGTGGAGTGTATACCTGTCCTTTTTTCCCCCTAAGGTAAGTCTTTCCGCTCCCGGGATTGGAATGACTCCTTACCCTCTCCCTTAAAACCCACATCCTTTCGTCTTTTCCTCTCCTTCCCTCTTTCCTGACAAAGCAACTTTTGGTTGTGAAAGCTTGAATTTTGTGTGTATGTTTGTGTTTGTGTGTCTATCGACATGCCAGCACTTTTGTTTGGTAAGTCACATCATCTTTGTTTTTAGATATATTTTTCCCACGTGGAATGTTTCCCTCTGTTATATCTCTTCAGGTTGTCTCTGGATCGTCCAACTCCTGATCATAATCTGTTTAAAGATTTCCACACCAGCCAGCTCTCGTTGTGTCCAGGTGGTAGTTCTTCAGCTTCTGGCATCTGCAGGTGAGGTGTTGACTTCTTCCATAACTCCAGCCTTGCCTTCTCTTGTGAAATGGTGAGCTTCTCGGATGTTCTCAGGAAGCTCTTTCGCGATCTCAGCCGTTGCTTTGGTGGATTATGTCCGTGCAGTGGATGGGCACTGTCCTGTTCCACTTTCAGTCTCTCCTTGTTGGCAGCCACTGTTCTGCGTACCCATGGTGGCACTATTCCAGCCAGGCAGTAGAACTTGTCAGTTGGGATACGTCTTAAGCAACCTGTGATCTACCTGCAGGTTTCTTTGAGAGCAATGTCTACTTGCCTGGCATGGGATGACCTGTACCAGACTGGAGAAGCATATCCAGCAGTAGAAAAGCACAGTGCCATTGCAGAACAGCGAATAGCACTGTGCTTTTCTACTGCTGGATATGCTTCTCCAGTCCGGTACAGGCCATCTCATGCCAGTATGAATAATCAACTTCAATAAGAGGGAGACTAAAGAAACATGTAATCTTTCAATAACAAAAAAAATTGCACTAACAAGCTTCTGAAATGCCATTGTCAACATTATGGAGAGATTAAATTCAATATTTTGTGTGTTATTTAAGAATTTACACCAGGACTTGTTTCTTTGTCTATTCTCCCTCTGTTTCCTTCGCAATGCCATCTCTCAGAGGTAACCATTTCTCTTCAGTTGCATTCTTTTCCCCTGTTTTAGTCAATAGTTCCCTAATGCTCCCTTTAAATCTGTCAACAAACAATTTTTCATTCAGCTTTTCCAGCCAGATCCCTTTTCCTTCATGTCTTAGTTTTTTGTAGTGTATTCATTTTCAATATGCATTCATTCAATTACAAAATCAACAATTTTGGTAATTTCTTCTTGTTTATTTTATATATGTGCAAGGGCCATTTCAAAACATCTGTACAGAGTACAAGTGCATGCATAACAGTGGAATGATTACTGCAAGCAGAGTGTAAGTTCTCAGCCAGTGGTGTTTTCAGTGTTACGATAATTTGTCTTTGGAATGAGATACTCAGATTTGAAATGGATGGAGGGAATGACTTATGTCAAATCTCATGTAGTAACCAGTGCTCTTCCATCAAAATTGAAAATTTGAGCGGAAAAACATGTATCAAAATTCAATGTTCCAGCTGAAGTTATTGGGATAGTGTACTGTATTAAAGTGTAGTGTCAATGTGGGCTTCCTGTATTTCACAAAGGCTGAACTAGTACTGAAGACAATCCAATGAGCAGGTGGCCAGTAAATGCAAGTGACTATACTTCCATTTTAATATTATTATTATTAACAACAGTCTACAAGAAGATTTATGCAAAACTTGTGAAGAAATTGCAAATGAAACAAACACTCTCTCTTTAGTGTTCAGAATCATAACCGAGAAAGTACAGAAAAGAAAAGCTGCTACGAACTGGGTTCCTCATCATCTGAGTGAAGAGCAAAAAGCAAATTGCAAGAGAATCCCTCAATAATTGCTTCACTGCTATGGGTCAGAGGAAGATCAGTTTTTTAACAGGATTTTTGTCGTAGACAGAAGGTGGATTCATGATTTTGAGCCAGAACTGAAACCTCAGTCCTTCTAGTGGAAACATCCTAACTCTCCTTAGCCAAAAGAATGCTACCTGCAACAGTCATCAGTCAAGCTGATGATGAATAGGGGTTATGACAAGAATGAAGTGATATCAACTGATAGAGTGCCCCAGAGAAGCATTGTAATAGATTTTCTGCAAAATGTTTTACAGCCAAAAATTTACCAGAGTAAGTCCAATGCTATTGCAGGTGGGCTGCTCATTCTGCACAATAACACATGATGCAAATTGCCAAACAAGTAGGCAGAATTTTGGGGAATTATGGATGGGAAATCCTTCTCCATCTACCCTACAGTCCTGACATTAGCGCAACAGACTTTAATTTCTTTCTGAAACTCAAGACACCAGTCCAAGGGAAACATTTTCAAACCATTCAGGAGGCTTTTGACACAATAACCTGAGTAATCCAACACATCAACAAAGATGTCATCTTAAGAATTTGTAAAATATTAGGCTACTGTTATTGTAAAGAACGTTATTTCGTGGGGTTGGTGAGGGGGGGGGGGGGGGGGGGGGAGCTGAATTTTAACTATAGGAAGTGGTGCAAAGATTGGAAACTTGCCTTAAATTTTCAGAAATGTAAAATTGTGCACTTTACAAAACGAAAATATAGTATCCTATTAACATAAAACCAGTGAGTCACAGATGGAATCGCTAAACTCATACAAACACCTAGGTGTAATGATTAGTAGGGACATGAAGTGGACAAAAACATAGCCTCAGTTGTGGGTGAAGCTGGTAGCAGACTTCGGTTTATTGACAGAACACTAGGAAAATGCAACACGTCTACAAACGAAATTGCATACAAATCACTTGTGAAATGCATCCCAGAATACTGCTTTAGTATGTGGGATCTGTACCAAATAGGACTAACAGGGGACATTGAATATGTACAGAGAAAGGCAGCATAAGTGGTCACAGGTCTGCTCAAGGTGTGGGAGAGTGTTATGGGAATGTTGAAAGAACTGAACTGACGGATTCTGAAAGATAGACAGTAATTAACCCAAGAAAATCTAATGACAAAGTTTCAAGAACCAACTCTAAATGACGACTCTAGCAATATACTACAACCCCATACATATGACTCCCAGAGACATTATGAGGATAAGATTAGATTGATTACAGTTCACATAGTAATATTTAAACAATCATTCTGCCTGCACTCCATATGTGAAAGGAATGTGAAAAAGCCATAATAACTGGTACAGTGGGGCACCCTACCTTGCACTTCAGAGTGGCTTGCAGAGTACAGATACAGGTTTTTGAAATTATCCTAATATGGTAAGAGAAAAGCAGTTACTTTGAAAAAAGGCTACCATTTCTCCTCCTATACTACTCAGCTGTTGTTTTGATATAATGCACCAAATGCAGGAGTTATGTAACTTTACACAGACCACTATCAGTTGTCTGTTTATTGATAAAGTCAGGATCTATGTAATTCAAATATTAGAGTTATGTGAATTTACATTCTTGACCTTCCTTCAGTGGCTCAAGACACTTCATCAGTCTTAGTCGGGATCAATGAACTCAGCAGTTTGATCCCATAAGAAATTACCACCAAAAAAAATCAGTCTTAGTCCCTCCACACTATACAGCAGTGCAAGACACTGCTCCACCTTATGTATCTCCACCATCATCAGCAGTAACAGAGGCAAGCAGAAGAAGCACAAGAACCAGGAAATGCACAACTCTACAGCATTTTTGGCATCCAGCCTCAGTTCCAGGACAAACTTAACTAAAAAATCTGCAGGTAAGCTGCCTATAATCTCTAATTTCATTTTACAACAGAACAGTGACATCAGAAGAGAGAGTTTAGGAAATGACAAAGTTTGTATTTTTCATCAGAATATAATGGGTCTTGGAAAAAAAACTGTACCAGTTGTCTGCTTAAATTAATGACACTGATGCAATAAACAATGCCCATATATTATGTTTTACTGAACATCATTTGACAGAAAGGACTGAAATGGTGCAATTATATAAGTACAACCTAGCAGCTTATTATACTATGTAGAAATACAGTGGATAAAGGAGGAGTAATAATGTATGTTAAAAATAATATAATATACAAGTTTGTAGATGTAAAAACTTATTGTGTTGATCAACATTTTGAGGCTTGTTGCACTGAACTCCACATTAATACTCTACCTGTTTATGTGATTACTGTTTACAGAGCACCCTCAGGAAAACTTAGTATATTCCTCAAGAATATAGAACCACTTTTAACTTGTCTGTCTTCAAAAAACAAGGAAATAATCATACTTGTCAATTTTACTGTAAATTTATACATCTATATCTACATGAATACTCTGCAAATCACATTAAGTGTGTGGCAGAGGGTTTATTGAACCACCTTCACAATTCTCTATTGTTTCAACCTTGTGTAGCGAATGGAAAGAACGAAAACCTATATCTTTCCGTACAAGCTCTGATTTCCCTTATTTTATCATGGCGATCGTTTCTCCCTATGTAGGTCGGTGTCAACAAAATATTTTGCATTTGGAGGAGAAAGTTGGTGATTGGAATTTCGTGAGAAGATTCCATCACAACGAAAAATGCCTTTATTTTAATGATGTCTAGCCCAAATCCTGTATCATTTCTGTGACACTCTCTCTCATATTTCATGATAATACAAAATGTGCTGCCCTTCTTTGAACTTTTTGATGTACTCCATCAGTCCTATCTGGTAAGGATCCCTCACCACACAGCAGTATTCTAAAAGAGGATGGACAAGTGTAGTGTAGGCAGTCGCTTTAGTAGATCTGTTACATTTTCTAAGTGTCCTGCCAATAACACGCAGTCTTTTGTTAGCCTTCCCCACAACATTTTCTGTGTGTTCCTTCCCGTTTAAGTTGTTTGTAATTGTAATACCTAGGTATTTAGTTGAATTTACAGCTTTTAGATTAGACTGATTTACCATGTAACCAAAGTTTCATGAATTCCTTTTAGCACTCATGTGGATGAGCTCACACTTTTTGTTATTTAAGGTCAACTGCTAATTTTTGCACCATTCAGATGTCTTTTCTAAATCGTTTTGCAATTTGTTTTGATCTTCTGATGACTTGATTAGTCAATAAACAATGGCGTCATCTGCAAACAACCTAAGACATCTGCTCAGATTGTCTCCCAAATCGGAAAAAGGAACAGCAAAGGGCCTATAACACTACCTTTGGAAACACAGAAATCACTTCTGTTTTACTCAATGATTTTCGATCAATTACTATGAACTGTGACCTCTCTGACAGGAAATCACAAATCCAGTCACATAACTGAGACGATATTCCATAAGCAAGCGATTTCACTACAAGCCACTTGTGTGGTACTGTGTCAAAAGTCTTCCGGAAATCCATAAATATGGAATCGATCTGTAATCCCTTATAAATAGCACTCAACAATTCATGTGAATAAAGAGCTAGTTGTGTTTCACAGGAATGATCTTTTCTAAACCCATGTTGACTGTTTGTCAATAGACAGTTTTCTTCGAGGTAATTCGTAATGTTAGAACACAATATATGTTCCAAAATCCTGCTGCATATTGATGTTAACGATATGGGCCTGTAATTTAGTGGATTACTCCTATACCTTTCCTTACCTGTAATAATGATAGAATAGATTTTGAGAATGTAATGATCTCTTTTAATCTGAGGGCAGTTGTTGACTTTCCCACAAATGATTAGCAATATTTTGTAGAGAATAACAGAATTGATAACATGTGTGTTCACAAATATTAAATGGCCTTTCTGACCATGATGGACAGTTGATAAAAACACATGATGTAAGCCCAGCTAACAATAGCTGTTTTACCAACAGAGCTTTTAGCTAATCAATAGTGAGAATCTGGAAACCTTCAGCAGGCATTTGCAGCAGTTGAAATCCATTGTTTGATATTCCTGAATGAATTTGTTACCATTTTTGAAGCTGTATTTCCCAAGAGAATTTCAAAAAACATCACTGTGAGTGATTACAGGAGACAGTGGCTCACTATGGGAATCAAAACATTCTGTAAAACAAAGAGAGTGCTTTATGTCTCACTCAGAAGTTCTAACAAACTTCAGGATAGAGAGCACTACAAATTATATTTTAGCATCCTAAAGAGTGTCATTAAAAAATCCAAGAGCATGTTTATTAAATCTGAAATTAACCATTCAAATAATAAAATAAAAACTATTTGGAAGATGGTCGAAAGGAAGACAGGAAAAATTACAGAAGACAGACAGTATCAAAGTGTATCATAATGGAAGCATTGTTGATGAAGGTGATATATTTACCAGTATCTTCAACAACCATTTTTGATGGTAGCAGATCAAATTGGTTGTAAAGGGTCTAGAGTTGAAGCCATGAGTCCTCTACAAAAAGCAGTGGGGAACAAAATTAGTCAGATGTATGTACCCTACATCACAACCAAAGAGATTGAGAAGGTAGTATGGCAAATGAAAAATAAAAATCCCACTGTTGTGGATAATATGTCTATCAAAGTACTGAAGCACAGCTACAAATTTATTCTTCAGGCACATAGTTAATCAGTCCATAAATCAACGTACAGTCCCTAACAGACTCAAATACGCAATTGTGAAACCGCTGTTCAAAAAAAGGTGATAAAGCTGATGTTTCCAACTAGCAGTGAGTTTCATTGTTAACAAGTCTCTCTAAAATTCTAGAGAAACTAACGTTCAAGAGAATCATGAATCATCTTAATAAAAATAAAATCCTTAATAAAAATCACTTTCAATTCCAAAGGGGTACTTAAACTGAACACACCACTTTATCATTTTTAAACCAACTCCCTGAATCTGTAAACAATAGAATGTCACCAGTTAGAATCATCTGTGATATGTCTAAAGCATTTGACTGTGTTGACCACAAAATTCTACTTACAAAGGCTGAGCACTATGGATTAAATAGTAAAGTAAGGATGTGGCTTGAATCATATCTAGATGACAGAAGGCAGACGCTAGTATTGAACAATTCTGTAATGGCACATGCCTGCTCTGACTGGGGCACAGTACAATGTGGAGTCCACAGGACTCAGTGCTTGGCCCTTTACTTTTCCTCATCTTTATCAATGATCTGCCATGCTGTATGACACAAAAAGCAGACTTCACCCTGTTTGCTGATGAGACAACCATTATGATTGACAAAACACCCAACTGCAGCCTAGAGAACACATGCACCACTGTATTCAAAGAAGCTCTAGATTGGTTCACTTCAAATGGTCTGTCACTCAATGTTAACAAGAGTCAACTTATTCAGTTTCAAACAGCAAATAAAAAACAGGAAAATATTGAAACAAAATGTGGTGACAAAGAAATATTGAGAGTTGAGTCTTCCAAATTCCTGGGATTACTCATAAACCACAATCTAAACTGATCAGTTCACACCAACGACCTATGTAAATGACTGAATTCAGCAGCATTTGCCATTCACTCAATTTCATTTGTTTGCAACTTGTAAACAATTAAAGATGCATACCTAAGATATTTTCATTCACTTGTGACATATGGCATCATATTTTGGAGTAACCAGTCATGAGCAAACAAAGTCTTTGTTGCACAGAAAAGAGTCATCCGAATTATGGCTAGAGTGCACCCCAGATGCTCTTACAGAAGCTTATTCAAACAGTTCAGGATCCTCACCATGCCATCTTAGTACATTTTTTCATTAATGTGCTTTGTGAAAAATAATCAAACAATTTACAAAACAAAGAGTGAATATCATGATCATGATACAAGAAGTAAACATCATCTTCACAAAGATATAACAAATCTCAGCATGGTACAGAAAGGAGTACATTATTCAAGCATAAAAGTATATAACAAAATTCTATTTCATGTTACATCAATCATTGGGGATATGAGAAAAATTTAAAAAGCAACTGAAACTTTATCTTTTGAATCATTCTTTCTATTCTTTACAGAAATTTTCTGACAGCGTATAACAGTTAGCACAATGTGTTTAATTTTAAACATTCCTATAAGAACTGACAATGTAGCATATCAGTTAGTGAGAGAATGCTTTTTATATGCATTAGAATGAAAGACATATAATTTGTTTGTGTAATAATTATTACTACTGTAATCTGTATTTGTTTACATGTGATTTAGTTTGTAAGCCTCATGTCCATTTAGGTACAGTTATTACTGTAATAATCTGACACGTTCTACATCCTAGCGATACACTCGCATCAAGGATCTATGGAATACAAAAACAAATAAATAAATATAAACCAATTACTCTTATAAATTGTAAGAGTGACACACATGGTATTCCTTCATTTTGTTTTTAAATATTTTGGACGTCAATTTTCTGCCTGATGTCCACTGGGAACCTGTTACAGACTTTTCCACTGGAATATAGAACTCAGTTTGGATCCTTAGAGAGGGATGCATAGTCTATATGAATATTATTTGTTTCTAGTATTGTGGTTGTGAATTACCAAGTTAATCCTAACTTCACTCTTGTTATTAACTGTAAATACCTCTACAGAGTATTTGCCAAGTATGTGTAACAGTACCTAGGTCCCTGAAGAGTAAGATATGTTCAGCTACCAAATTTATGTAATGTTCATATTGTGTGCTTCTGTAGAAGAAATACTTTTTTCACCTGAATTGCAGTGCCCCAGTATACAACTGAGAGAAAGTGCTTGGAGTATGTTATCAATTGTGCCTGCAAGTCAACACAGTGAGAGAGATTTCTGAGTGCAAAGCAGGCAGAACTGAGCCTTTTGGTTAACTTATCCACTTCAGTTTATTGTGCATCTGGTTGCCCAGGAACTTCACAAATAGAGCTCCATCTAGTGTATGCCCTATTGATCTATAGGCCTGGGACCTGAAAGTCACTTTTATTTGTTTGGAAATACATGATATAGTTTTAGCACGATTAAAGGTTAAGCTATTGGTTATGAACAAGTTGCAAGTTCGTCCCCTTATTCTCCTGCCTGTGTCTGATACAAATGTTTTTGGCCCCTTTAGCAATATACTTCTGTCATCAGAAAACATTACTGTTTTTGAAGATTCTCCAGTGTTGCTGGTAATTCATTTATGTAAACCAAGAACAGGAGTAGGCCAAGAACCAAAGTCCAAAAAGTATTATGATTCTTAACCTTCGTGCTGTCCAAGCTGCCATTTTTTCTTTCTGAATTTACAGTTGCAACAGTGTCTATAGTTGTTTGGCAGCTCAGTATTTATCCTGAAAAACACCTAGTGATTGGATAGACAGTGACAGAACAAATTGGCACAGTGGTTAGCACACTGGACTCGCATTTGGGTAGACAGTAGTTCAAACCCAAGTCTGGCCATCTTGATTTAGGTTTCCCGTGATTTCCGTAAATCGTTTCATACAAATGCCATGATGGTTCCTTTGAAAGGGCATGGCCAACTTCTTTCTCTATTCTTCCCAACTCCGATGGGACAGTTGACATCAATGTTTGGTCCCCTTCACCAAATCAACCAACCAATTTACCAATAGACTGCGTTCTGCTTACACTGAGCTTCTGGAAATTAGTTAGACAAGTAAACACTTAAATGGAACATTCAGATGTACACTATGCCATGTATGGTGTGATTATGTGAGGGACTGTGCATCAGCCACCCCACCCTGTTGAGTGACTTGTGAAGCACTGTATTTCCATGTCTGTGGAATGCTTAATCCAGGGCTCATCATATCACTCAGAGTGTGGCACAGTATTCACATTTGTGTGAGGAACATTCTCAGTGATGTGGCTGGTGTTACCTTTAATTTGTGGGTACTGTTGGAGCTATTCCCGGCACACCAATAACTGTTACATGATTTTCTTTACTTAGATCTTTCTTCAGAGCATCTAAACCTCAGGTAACATTGCTAAGCTCTGCATCTGGCTTAAAAATATTCGTTCCCTGGTTGTCACTGTCCAGGAATTTCTGTGCCAGTTAGAACATCCCCCTCCCATGACTTGACCTTAGCAGAAGAACCTTATTGGTATTTTTAACCTTCCAACTATTACTAAATTAGCCTGCACTTATTTCCACTGTGTTGTCAGTGTGTTCCTAAACTCCTTGGTTTGTCTTCACACATTTCTTACAATCTTCAGAGCAGTGAAGCCGTTGAGACATCTAGACTAAACCTAGAAAAACTTGCAAAATCCCTTGAACCTGGTGCTTGGTCAGGTAGGTTTGGCCACAGTCCAGTATCTGATGCCCTCGGTTATTCTAGTCTGTGCTACTGCCAGGTCAGGTTTGAGTTCTAAGATCAGCTGATCTTCCTCCATAACTGTGGAGCAATATGCCAACTACAATAGCACTAAAGACTCAGCATACCACCAATCAACCTGGCTGCTTCGTAACACCAATATGAAAAAAAGCCTAGGGGGTTTTCTTGCTGCTGATCATTTCTGGCTATTCAGTGGAAAATGCCACATTTGTCCACTGTGATGTAACAGACAACTGACTTATGATACCGCTACATAATTAATGGAACTTGCTACATTACTTCTGGTGCAATATTGTTTAAAAATTTGCTCCTAGGTCTGTTTTCTAAAAAAGCTAAATCAGTTTTGATAAAAATATATTCAAAGGCTAAACTGTTAGTCATTAATGGTGACTTCAATGTCAACTTCCTAACAGAAAGCACCAGTAAAACAGATCTTGAACATTTTTTACAAAACTTTAACTTAATTTCAGTGGTAAAATTTTCTGCCCAAGTGGCTGTGTAAGCCATACTGACAACATCTTTATTTACAAGCGTAGGAGTATTAGTAGTACTGTACACAAATACTCAATGAACTGTCTGACCAAGATGGGCAGTTGCTTACACTTAATGAGTGATAAATCTGAACCAGTTTTTAGGTCTTTCAGAACAATGAGTGTTAACGCATTAGAAACTTTCAATTGTCATTTGCAGCAGATTGACTGGAGCCCAGTGTATAAAGAAAGAAATGTTAGTACTAATTCACCCTATTCACAGATGAATTCTTGTTCCTCTTTGAAGTAGTATTTCTCAAGAAAACTTTAGAATTTAATACCCCAGGCTATAAAATGAAACCCTGGATTACAAAAGGATAAAAATTTCTTTTAAGACAAAAAAGAGTTTTATATATATCACAAAAATTTTATGATGAACTTGAGATAAAAGAGCACTATAGATTATATTGTAAAATCTTAGAAAGAGTCAACGGCTCCAAATCCTTACATATTAAATCTGAAATAGAGAACTCCAACAACAATATAAAAACCATCTGGGGTGCTATTAAAAGAGAACTTAGGAAGAAATATGTAAGTGAATCCAGCTTAGAAATATGAAATTGTGGAAATATGATTAAAGAAACTGATACAGTTGCTAGTGTCTTTAACAATCACTTTTTAATAGCTGCTGAAAAAAAAACGGCTGCAAGGGCTCAGTCAAAGAAGCTGTGGACCTTCTGAAAGGAGCTGGTTGATTCAAAATAGACAAATACACGCAGCCCCTTTCACAGTCAGCAGGGTGAAAATGGTTATCACTAAACCACAAAACAAAAATTCATCTGACTTTCATATTATTTCCACAAAGGAACTTAATCAAGAAACGGGATGAAACTGATGCTTCTAAGTACTGCGGTATCTCGCTTTTAACATGTTTCTCCAAAGTTCTGGAGAAACTATATCTACATCTACATCTATACTCTGCAAACCACGATGAAGTGCATGGCAGAGAGTATGTCCCATTGTACTAGTTATTAGGGTTTCTTCCTGTTCCATCCACATATGGAGCGATGGAATAATGATTAATTGAATCCCTCTGTGGGTGCTGTAAATATTCTAATGTTGTCCTCATGATCCCTATATGAGCAATACATAGATGGTTGTAGTATATCCTAGAGTACTCATTTAGAGTTGGTTCTTGAAACTTTGTAATTAAACTTTATCGGGTTAGTTGACATCTACCTTCAAGAGTCTAGCATTCAGTTTCTTCAGCATCTCAGTATCAATTTCCCATGGGTCAAACAAACTTGTGACTATATGTTTCCCTTCTCTGTATATGCTCAAATCCTGTGTTAATCCTATTTGGTATGGGTCTCAAACACTTTAGCAATATTCTAGAATGTGTTGTACAAGTGACCTGTAAGCAATCTCCTTTGAAGACTGATTGCACTTCCCCAGTATTCTACCAATAAACCAAAGTACACCACCTGCTTTATCCACAACTGAGCCTATGTGACAATTCAATTTCATATCTCTACAAAATGTTACACTCAGGTATTTGTATGAGTTGACCAATTCCAGTAGTGACTCATTGATATTTTAATCATAGGATACTACATTTTTTCATTTTGTGAAGTGCACAATTCTATATTTCCAAACATTTAAAGCAAATTACCATTTTTTGCACTGCTTTGAAATCTTGTCAAGATCTGACTGAATATTAATGCAGCCTCTTTCAGATAGTACTTCGTTATAGATAACTGCAAAGTCTGAGGTTACTAGTAATGTTGTCTGCAAGGTCACCGCCGGCCTGTGTGGCCAAGCGGTTCTAGGCGTGTCAGTCTGGAACCGCGAGACCGCTACGGTCGCAGGTTCGAATCCTGCCTCAGGCATGGATGTGCGTGATGTCTTTAGGTTAGTTAGGTTTAAGTAGTTCTAAGTTCTAGGGGACTGATGACCTCAGATGTTAAGTCCCTTAGTGCTCAGAGCCATTTGAACCATTTTTTTTTGCAAGGTCACTGATATACTATGCGAACAGCAGGGGTCCCAACACACATCCCTGGGGCACACCCAAAGCTACTTCTGCATCATATGATGACTCTCCATCTGAGATAACATCCTGTGTCCTCCTTACCAAAAAGTTCTCAGTCCAGTCACAAATTTCAATTGGTACCCCATATGATCAAATTTTTCACAATAAGCCTATGTATGGTATTGAGTGAATTGCTTTTTGGAAATGAAGAGATAATGCATCTGCCTGACTGCCTTGATCTAAAGCTTTCACCAAGTTATGTGAGAAAAATACGACTTGAGTTTCATATGATTGATGTTTCCGGAATCCATACTGGTTGGCATGAGGGAGGTCATTCTGTTCAAGATACCTCATTATGTTTTTGCTCAGAATGTGTCAAGGATAAAACTTCCTGGTAGATAAAAACTGTGAGCTGAACCAAGACTCAAACTTGGGACCTTTGCCTATTTTGGGCAAGTGCTCTACTGACTGAGCTACCCAAGCTTGATTCACAGTTGATCCTCATGGCTTCACTTCCACCAGTACCTCGTTTCCTTTCTTTCTTCCAGGAGTGGCAGTCTTGTAAGGTTTGCAAGACAGCTTCTGTGAAGTTTGGAAGGTAGGAGATGAGGTACTGGCAGAAGTGAAGCTGTGAGGACAGGACATGAGTTGTGCGTGGGTATCTCAGTCAGTAGAACATTTGCCCATGAAATGCAAAGGTCCTGAGTTTGAGTCTCAGTCTGGCATACGGTTTTAATCTGATAGGAAGTCTCATATCAGTGCACACTCCGTTGCAGAGTGATAATTTCATTCTGATGTCAAGAATACTAGATCGTTTCTGCTACCTTCTTGTAGACACGTGTGACCTGTGCTTTCTTTCAGCTACTGGGTACAGTTTTCTGCTCAAGGGATCTATGGTAGATTATAGTTATAAGAGGGACTAGCTCAGCTGCAAATTCATTATAGAAGCTAACAGGGGCTCCACTGGGCCCTGGAGCTTTGTTCAGTTTTAATGATTTCAGCTGTTTCTCAACTCAACTGTTACTGATTTCACTCATCTTTTCAGTGGTACAACGATTAAATTGGGGTAGTTCTCCTGGTTTTCCTTTGTAAAGGAACATTTGAAAACAGAATTAAGCATTTCAGCCTTTTCTTTGCTACCCTCAGTTTCAGTTCCTGTCTCATTCACTAGGGACTGGACACTATATTTCTTGCCAGCCTTTACATATGACCAGAATTTCTTTAGGTTTTGAGAAAGATCATTTGACAATATTCTGCTATGGTAGTCACTGAAGGCTTCATTCATTGCTCTCTTGACAATCATATGTTTCATTCAGAATCTCTTTATCTATAGTCCTGTGGTTTGTTTTACACCTATTATGCAGTAGTCTCTATTTCCTTAGAAGCTGCTTAGAAGCTACAGTGACTGTATACAATGGAGGGTCCCTCCCATTACAGACTGTTATGCTTGGTACATATGTATTTAGTGCACAGTCAACTACTCTTTTACTCTTGAGCCATAATTCCTCTACATGCTCCTGCCCTGTGCTGAAAGCCTCGAGATCCTCATTGAACTATGAAACTACAGATTTATTTAAATTTAGTTTGTTGAATATGTATGTCTTTCTGATTGCTTTAGTTGTCCTTTGTACTTTGGGAACCATTGTTGATTTGTTGCCATTAGATCCAATGTATTCCCATTGTGAGTGAGGTTCTGAACTATCTTTGCTAGGTAGTTTTCAGAGAAGGTATTTAGTAATGTTTCACAGGATATCTTATTACATGCACCACTAAAAAAACTGTAATTTTCCCAATTGATTGTTGGATAATTAAGGACTCCACCATGACTACAGTGTGATTGGGGAACTTATGTACAAATGAACTGAGGTTTTCTCTAAAGTTTTTGGTTACATTAGGAGATGAGTCTGGTGGATGATAGAAGGATCCAATTATCATTTTCTGCCCACCCCTGATACTGAGCCTTGTCCAAAAAATCTCTCATGCACTTTCAGTTTCTGTCTTGGTGTATTTGGGTTTCTTGTCTACTGTGACAAACATACCACCTTCACTTCCCATTAGCTTATCCTTTCGATAAACAATTAAATTTTCCCCAAAAATCCCACTGCTATCCATTTCAGGTTTCAACTGATGCATACGAGAATTGTTGAATGCCTGAACATCCATCCACAAGGCACCCAGTCATTGTCAATTTGGTTTCAAAACTGGTCTGTCAGCTGATGACACCATATTTTTTGTTTGTTTCAGAAGCACTTAATGATAGACTAGCTTCTATTGGTATATTTTGTGATGTAACCAAGGCTTTTGACCATATGAATCATGAAATCCTTTTCAAAAAAGCTGATTTTTATGGCTTAAGTGGCACATTAGGAATGTGGCTTTGTTCACACTTAACTGATAGAAAACAGAAGGTTTCATTTAATCATGCAGATGGTATGATAGCTTAATTTCTCTGAGGAACAGTGGATGCAGGAGTGCCACAAGGTTCTGTAATGGGCCCTTTGCTCCTTCTTATTTTTATTAATGACCATCCAGTATATACAAAGCTAAAAGCAAATTTATCCCCTTGGCTGCAAATTTTCTCCCTTTGCCAATGATACATCTCTTTTAGTTAAAAAAAGAAACACTTAACAATGACCTTTCAACATCTGTCAACTATGTTTTCTCTTATCTCCAAAAGTGGTTAAATTGCAATGGCCTAACTTTACATGCTTTTTTAACAAACAAAAAAAATTACATTCAACATTCAGTCTCATAATGTTCTGGAGGGCAAAGGGCTGAAATGCAGTGATCAAAACATACAACATGTACATCCTGGGAAAATTTTAGACCTAATTATGTTGGTCTGATTTCACAAAAAAAACTTAGATTCAGATTCAGATTCTTTATTAGTCATTCAGCATTATTACATGCAATAGACTTCGTCAGTTCACTTAACCTATTAATTTTATAAAATAAATTTTTACATATTTAAGTTGATATTGGGCATTTCTAAAAATTCTTCTAATGAATAGAATGGATTAGTTAACAAGTAGTAATGAACATTGTCTTTAAATAATTTGTCAGGCTTGATTGACCCATTTTTAGACAATTTGTTATATATTTTAGTTGCCATATACTTATGACTATTGTTAGTTTTAGTTAATCTATTTTGTGGCAACAGCAGAGAAGTACACGTTCTTGTATAGTAGCCATGCCTTTCATTTGTTACACTTAAATTAGGTAGTTCAGCAAGTACGTAGTTAACACTGTCAAGAATATATAAATTATTTACTGTTAAAATTCTATATTTAATGAACAATGGTTTACAATGTGTTCTATTATCTACCTTAGCCATTACTCTGATTGCTTTCTTTTGGATCACCATAATTTCATTTATTTTTCTGCTGTTTCCCCAGAGTATTAACCCATACCTTAAAACAGATTGAAAAAAGGCAAAATATGCTGTCCTTACATACTCAAATGTCACACAACACATCAGTCTCTTCAACAAATATATAACTCTTGACAACCTAACCACTATGTGATCAACATGAGAGTTCCATGTTAGACTGTTGTCAAGTACGATACCTAAAAACTTTGCCTTTTGTTTTTCTATTTTTGTAGTCTTTGATAGACTGAACCACATATTCTGGGTCTTTTCCTCATTTAATAGCAGACCATTGGCATTAAACCATGATGTTGCATTTTCTTTTGCCAATTTCATATCACTTACAAGGTTATCAAGTATATGGTTTACAGATAGAAAAGTTGTGTCATCTGCATACATATATGTCTTTACATCTATATTTCCTGGTAAGTCATTTATGTGTACAAGGAAAAGAAGTGGTCCCAATTTAGATCCCTGTGGCACACCATGATGAACCTCGAGTATGTTTGACAGATGACTTCCTGAACTCACCACCTGCTTCCTTTTATTGAGGTATGATTTGATGAGTTTTAAACTTTTATCACATATTCCATAGTCCTCAAGTTTAGAGAGCAGAAGTGAGTGGTCAACACAGTCAAAAGCTTTGCTCAGATCACATAAGGTTACCTGTGCGTGTGCATGGTCCTCAAATGCTGCTAGAATGTCTCTGACTAAGAGCTCTATGGCATGTATAGCTGACCTTCCTTTTCTGTAACCAAACTGTGATGCACTTAACATACCATTTAGTTCTAGGTACTCATACATCTGCTTATATATTATGCCTTCAAAGACTTTTCCTAGTACTGGAATTAGTGAAATTGGTCTGTAGTTTGCAGGATCTGATTTGACACCCTTCTTAAAGACTGGAGTTACCTTGGATAGTTTGAGAGGATCAGGAAAAAACCCTTCTATGAGACACAGGTTTATGGAATATGTTAATGGTGCTGCAATGTAATGTATGATTTCTTTCAATAGATTGTTTGACATATTAAAAATATCTGTACTGTATGAATTTTTCATTTCTTGGACTATTTTAAGAACTTCATGTTGGGATACCTCTTTGAAGTGTTTCAATGATGATCTGGCCCTATTATGATTTAGGTTTGCTCTCTTCAGATAATCTATACATGTTACATTGGGTTTACTGATCAGCTTTTTGATATCATCAGCACAGCTTACAAAATATTTATTGAATGTATCTGCTGGTATTGGGACTGTCTTGTCAAAGTTTCTGACTTCACCTTTAACAGTATTAATTACTGACCAGGCTGTTTTGCATTGGTTTCTACTATTTTTTATGAAATTTGTGTTGTATCTTAGTTTCGCCAATTGCAACTCTTTCTTATACAGTTTCTTAGTGATTTTTTCAAGATCCTTAATTTCATTAGAATTGTTTACTTTGGCAAGGCGCTTCAACAGCACTAGCTTATTTTTTAGATTCTCCAGTTCTTTGGTGTACCAAAATTTACCCTTTCTTGTTTTATGGTATTTCTTTTGAACAAGATGGGCTTTTAAAATACCTGTTAAGTAATTGTGGAATGTTTCATAAACTGTTTGGGCATTGGAATCACAGTTTTGAAATAATTTGTCCCAGTTTGTTATGCTCAGCTGGTGTGTTAGTTTTATGAGATTGTGTTTTGTTAATATTAAGGTATTAGATTTCGTTAACTTTAGTGCAGCCTTGCTCTCATCCCCTTCTTAGTTCAGCAGCTTACACTCTATGTGTTTAGCAATCAGCTGTTGATATTGAATGCTGCTACAGCTGTTTATTTTGGTTGTTTTCATTAATTATTGTCCTATGGTATTATATTTTGACGTAACCAATCAATGGCAGAGGTGGTGTTTGTTACTCAGGAAAGAGCAATCCAAATTCTGAGTAGAGTCAACAGAAGTCATTCTTGCAGAAATCTTTTTAAAAACATAAAATATTATCAATGACCTCACAGTACATCCTGTCCCTTATATGTTTTTTAATTAAGAACCACTCCACATACAGAACCAACAGTACTTATCATGATCATGTCCATGGCACACAATCTAAACACGACCTGCATACCAACAACAAAAACTTAAGTCTTGCACAAAAGGGAGTACATTACTTAAGCACAAAGGTATTCTATGCACTCCCATCAAATATAAAAAATCTTACCAGTGCAATGCCACAATTTACAAGTATATTGCAGGAATATCTATTGGACAACTCTTTTTGCTATCTTGATGAATTTTTTAATGTAAATATATTGCAGTTCAGACACTTTGGGAGAAAATGAAGTTACAATGGCAATGCACTGTCTATGGTAACATCTTGTCTGTGAAATAAAATAATAACTCTCCATTTACTGATCCATCATTCAAAGAAGACACCTGAGCATTGTAAATGCAAACTCTACAGTTCCAGTGTAATACCATCACAACTGCTGTTACGATCCTTTTGCACTCATATCTTCAGCAGCTTGCTTGACCTTTTACCATAACTGCTTTTACAATTTTGTTTCACTGAACAAACAAATGATTGAGGAGTGAAAATGGAGGAGAAACATTAGAAAATAAGTTTATCAGAAGGGAAAATCATGAATTAATTCAAGTGGAGCAGAAGTGCAAGAAATGCTGCAAGGTGTACATTTAAAAATACAGCATCATTGAACAAAGACAGAAATTGTTTGAGACAGTTTGTGGGTTAGAAAGTACATATAGGATACACAATACAAGCTGATCATGAAAATTCCAAGAATTTGTACTTGCCCATTACAACATAGATTTATTTTTGAAAATCAAGTGGTGGAAGTATACAAAAATATGTCATTGCCTACATTTGGTATTACTGATCAGTAGATATAAATGATTTTAGGGCAAATAATTTAGAGCAAACGTGGCAAGCACACTTATCATAATCATCAATGAACATCGGATGACATTATGGATGGGATTAAAATCATACAGATTCATTTGATAAAGTAGTATCACACTACATTACAAAGGATAGTTCACAACAATACTTAGATAGCACCCTCAGTATTCAAAAGATGTGCATAATGCACATTCAGAAGTGCCAAGAGGAGGGGAAGGAATGTACATCAGCTTGGATGTACGAAAAGGTTTTCAACACAGAATACAACTTTGGGTTTTTCAAACCTAAAAAGGATGTGTGTGGTAAGTGCTAAATGCTGAACCACAAAATAAGACTGCTTTCAAGGAACAAATAGAAAGACATCTGAAAAACAAATACTTGTCTCAAGCAGAAAAAAATACTGGCAAGCTGAAGATGCAAGCTGACAGTACATTCCTGTGTGCCTGTCTTGATTTACAGCAGGTACTTAACACTCCATATTGTGAAGTATACTTGCTCCATTACAAAAGAAAGCTGAGAACCTGCAACCTGGCTATCTGCAACATGTGAATATGAGAGGAAATGTACTTCCTGTGGCTTGGGGGAATTGGATGTAGAGGATGCATAGCTGTGTCTATAAATTCCTAAAGCAGCAAAGTGAGAATGGCAACAAAAATCCATCTTTTCTGACAATTGGAGCAGTAAAAGCAGAAATACATTTATATTTTTCATGTATCTGTACAGTATGAGTACTCTACAAATTGATTCAGTTACATATAAGTTTCTTGAGAAGGAGGACACCCAGAAGGAATGAGACAGCAAGCACAGTATTATCAGGAGAGCAAAAAATGGTCGTGAGCATTTATTTGCCATAGCTGTGGTACACTGTAGCAGCCACAGCCAAGGAAAATGGAAAAAGATATGATGTATGCGAGATGGCGCAGAAGGATTTCTTTGGTTTCAAAATGGGCTTTATTGAAGTTCCAAAACTGGACCAAAGCTGAAAACAGAGAAAGGGTAAGATGGTCTGATATCAGAGTTATAATGGTGAGGAAGGAAGAACCATGGGTGACATTATTTACATAAGAATATGAATCAGGCTACAATACCATCTCTTTAATGTCCAAGTTGTGAGGTCATAGACCAAGTATAGAGCATGCTGTAGAAGACTTGCTATGTGCTTATTCTTCATTATTGCCACTTTCAGAAGATACTCCTCTGCCAGAAGCACATTATTCCAATAGTTTCCCATGAATTCTATCACAAACTGAAGCATGGGGAAACTCATAATGTTGAAGAAGAAGATGAATGAAGTGTTACAACAGTCTTTATTTTTTACCTGGGAACTATGTTGTTGTTTTGTCATGCTTGCATATCATCACATTCATGTGATAGAAAGTTATGGAAATAAGCAATCTCATAGAGGCATTGTCACTGCCAACAGCATTTATGAAATAAAGATATTCACATTTGTAGCCACATGCTGATGTAGCACTAGACTAGACTAGACTTAGTGCTTCAAAGTTAAATTAATTCTTTTCTCTCATCGAGAATTTGTGTGGTTAATTAAAAGTTTCTGAAGCAAGTTTATAGGTTTGTTTACATTAGTGTTTAGTTACGTATTAGTACAGTTTACAAAACTATTGTGTTGTTGAAGTTATTTTCTGCTTTTGTGTTACGTTTTACTATCAAACCATGTGCGACAAGTGTGGTGGTTGCCGTAGAAATTTGAAAGAGGGGTTGTTCTGTATAGACTGTACGTTGTGGTTTTATTGGGGCAAGTGCAGTGGAGAGGAAACGAGGGTAGATAGTGAGACTCTTCCATGGCAGTGTAGGTTATGTAGAAAGGACAGAAAAATCACGGAACAGGAGGCAAATATTTGTGCCCTTAAGGCTGAATTAGAAGTCGCGAATTTGGAATTATGTAAGCTAAGGGGGTAAAAGGACTCTGGGCGCTGGGAAAAGGTAGCAAGCAAAGGGCGAAAAAGGGAAATAATTGATGAAACTTCTGAAATTCAGTTAGCAAATCAGTTTGGTTTGCTATCTGAAGTAATGGAGGAAGGGCCTCATTCAGATGTAGTTAAATGCAGGTTGAAGCAGAATACTAGCTTAAAGAAAAAAGACAGGTCGGGATCAAACCAGAATAGGAAAAGAAAAATTCTGCTTATAGGTAGCAGTCATGGGAGGGGTGTGAGCCAACAGCTTCAGGAGAAATTAGGGACAGAGTACAAGGTCACAAGTTTTGTGAAACCAAGTGCTAGCCTTAGCCAGGTGACAGAAAACTTAGGTCAGCTATGCAAGAACTTTGAGAAGGAAGATCAGGTAATTATAGTTGGGGGAGCAGGAAACAGCCTGGCTATGAATCCAAGATATAGTATTAGGAGTGACCTGGATAAAATAGGAGCAGAAACTGGGCACATGAATGTGGGGTTTGTGGAGGTCTTTCAGTGCCATGATGAGCCCTGGGTAAACACTGCTGTAAGGTGTGTTAACACTGAGCTGAATGGGATGCTCCAGACACCGGCAAAGTCTCACATGAGTGTTGTTCCAGTTGATGCTATTGGTAGGTGGGTTTACTCTACACATGGCCTGCACCTTAATAGGAAGGGGAAAGATAAGTTAGCTTCTCTATTAGCAGATACTGTAAGGGGGGCCACAGTCACACAAGGGGTGATCCCTGTGGTTATTGGGACCAGGCAGACAGGTTTTTTAGGTTAAAGCCAAATTCCAGACAGACAACAACCAAGGAAAATAGAAGAAAAGAAACTTCATGCACAGCAAATGGGATAAAGCTAAGGGTGGTATCAACTTACTTCACCAAAATATCAGGAGAATAAAAAATAAAGTAATGATAATGTGTTTAGATGATCTCAAAAATAAGAATGAGATTGGTATACTTTGTCTGTCTGAGCACCATGTAACTGTGGGGATGGAAAATGTCAGCATAAATGGGTATAATTTAGCATCTTACATTTATAGATCTAGTGTGGATAGAGGAGGAGTTGCCATTTTCATAAAACAAGGGTATAAATACAGAACTGTTGAAGTAAGCAAATTTTGTGTTGATCAGCACTTTGAGGTTTGTGCATGTGAAATTCAGTTAGATAATGTTGTCTTGATATTAGCAACGGTGTACAGGTCTCCACTAGGAGATTGGAAGCTATTCATAAAAAAGTTTGACTCCCTATTATGCTGTCTTTCGGACAAAAAGAAAAAGTTATTAATCTGTGGTGATTTAAATGTTAACTTTCTAAGCAACTCAGATAGGAAAAGTGAACTAGAAGTGTTTTTAACAACATACAACTTAGAATCAGTGATCAATTTCCCTACATGTACAGCTCACGACAGTAGTACTCTAATAGATAATGTATTTGTACAGCAAGAGGATGTAGAACAAACACATGCTTTCCCTGTGGTAAATGGATTATCTGACCATGATGCACAACTGATTAACTTACAAAACCTAACATGGCATACACTTCATAAAACATTAAGTAAAAGTGTGAGGGTGCTCAACGCAGTATCTATAGATCACTTCAGAGAAAGTTTATTAAATGTAAACTGGGAAGATGTATGTCATGAGCCCACTGCTAATGATAAATGCAGCATATTTCTTGATAAATTTATATCCCTTTTTGAACATTGTTTTCCAAAGAAAATTACTAAATGTAACACCACAAACTTTTCAAAGAAACCTTGGATTACTACAGGTATTAAAGTGTCTTCAGAAAGAAAAAGAAAACTGTATGAGACAGCAACTAATAAAGATCCAGAAGTAGTTTTACACTATAAAAATTATTGTAACATACTGAGAAAAATTGTAAGGAGATCAAGAGATATGTATGTTAGAGAAGAAATTAACAACTCCAGCAAAATATGGAATGTTGTTAGAAGAGAGACAGGAAAAGTAACCACTGGGGTAGGTAGAATTACTGTTAAAGAGAATGAGACCATCTTAACCAACAGTACACAGGTAGCCAATACATTTAACAATCACTTCTTATGGCTAGGAGAAAAAATTGGTGAGAATAGATCAAAAGAAAAAGCCAGGCAGTACATGGAAGAGCCAGTTTTGAAAAATTTTGGTCAGTTTAAGTTTAATCTAACAACCTCTTGTGAAATAAGGAAAATTACTACAGCTTTGAAAAATAAATGTTCTGTTGGAGTAGATGACATCTCTAACAAGTTATTAAAACAATGTGGAGCAATTACAGCTGATGTTTTGAGTCACATATGTAATGCATCACTGACTCAGGGTATTTTTCCAGACAGGTTAAAATATGCCATTGTCAGGCCTCTCTATAAAAAGGGGGAAACCACAGATGTCAATAATTGCCAGCCACTATCCTTGCTTGCAGCATTTTCAAAAATCTTTGAGAAAGTAATGTATGCAAGAGTGGTTAGCCATCTCAACAGTAATGGGATACTTAGAAAATCACAGTTCGGATTTCAGAAATGCTGTTCCACTGAGACAGCAATATACAATTTCACTGTCCACATAACAGAGTGTTTAAATAGTAAAATGTCACCAGCAGGAATATTTTGTGACTTATCCAAAGCATTCGACTGTGTGAACCACAACATTACGTTAGAGAAATTACAATTCTATGGTATAAATGGAACAGCATATGAGTGGTTTAAGTCATATCTACAGAACAGGAAGCAAAAAGTCTCTTTATATGCTTAAAGTGATTCAAAGGAGTTTGCCACTTCATCTAACTGGGGTGAAATTACATTAGGTGTTCCACAAGGTTCGATCATGGGTCTCCTTCTGTTCTTGAAACAAGATGCTGAACTGACACTGTTTTCTGATGATACAAGCATAATTATTAATCCAGTAATTTGAAAAAACACAGTACATCCAATTTTCTGCTGCAAAAAGTATAATTCCCTCAATGAACATAACACATCAAAGAAGTCAGTAGCCAGGGTAGAGCATATGAAGTTTTTGGGTGTACATATAGATGAAAATCTTAACTGGAAAAGTCATATTTTGGATTTCCTAAAGCGACTAGGTTCAGCAACTTGAGCGATCAGAATAATTGCCAATTTTGAGGATGTACAAATTAGTAAGCTATCATACTTTGCATACTTCCCCTCTCTGATGTCATACGGAATAATATTCTGGGGCAACTCAACACTTAGGTAAATGGTATTCACTGCTCAAGAGAAAGTAGCTAGAATAATGTGTGAGGTTCATAGTCACACATCTTGTAGGCATCTGTCGAAAAGGTTAGGAATTCTTTCAACTGCTTCACAGTACATTTACTCAGTAATGAAATTTTTTCTCAACAACATGGACCAGTTTAAAATCAACAGCGACATTCATGATTACAATACCAGAAAAAAGAAAGACCTACACTATCCTTTACTTAACCTATCTTTGGCACAAAGATGGAAACCCAGTTATAAGCAAAGAAGGGAAAGCAGAAACGTGGAAGGAGTTTATAGAGGGTCTATACAAGGGCGATGTACTTGAGGACAATATTATGGAAATGCAAGAGGATGTAGATGAAGATGAAATGGGAGTTACTATACTGCATGAAGAGTTTGACAGAGCACTGAAAGACCTGAGTCGAAACAAGGCCCTGGGAGTAGACAACATTCCATTGGAACTACTGACGGCCTTGGGAAAGCCAGTCCTGACAAAACTCTACCATCTGGTGAGCAAGATGTATGAGACAGGCGAAATACTCTCAGACTTCAAGAAGAATATAATAATTCCAATCCCAAAGAAAGCAGGTGGTGACAGATGTGAAAATTACCAAACTATGAGTTTAATAAGTCACAGCTGCAAAATACTAATGTGAATTCTTTACAGACGAATGGGAAAACTGGTAGAAGCCGACCTCGGTGAAGATCAGTTTGGATTCTGTAGAAATGTTCTAACACGTGAGGCAATACTGACCCCATGACTTATCTTAGAAAATAGATTAAGGAAAGGCAAACCTACATTTCTAGCATTTGTAGACTTAGAGAAAGCTTTTGACAATGTTGACTGGAATACTCTCTTTCAAATTCTAAAGGTGGCAAGGGTAAAATACAGGGAGCGAAAGGCTATTTACAATTTGTACAGAAACGAGAAGGCAGTTATAAGAGTCGAGGGCCCTGAAAGGAAAGCAGCGATTGGGAAGGGAGTGAGACAGGGTTGTAGCCTATCCACGATGTTATTCAATCTGTATATTGAGTAAGCAGTAAAGGAAAAAAAAAAAAAAAGAAAAATTCCATGTAGGAATTAAAATCCATGGAGAAGAAATAAAAACTATGAGGTTCGCCGATGACACTGTAATTCTGTCAGAGACAGCAAAGGACCTGGAAGAGCAGCTGAATGGAATGGACTGTGTCTTGAAAGGAGGATATAAGATCAACATCAACAAAAGCAAAACAAGGATAATGGAATGTAGTTGAATTAAATCGGGTGATGCTGCGGGATTTAGATTAGGAAATGAGACGTTTAAAGTAGTAAATGAGTTTTGCTATTTGGGGAGCAAAATAACTGATGATGGTCAAAGTAGAGAGGATATAAAATGTAGACTGGCAATGGCAAGGAAAGAGTCTCTGAAGCAGAAAAATTTGTTAACATCGAATATAGATTTAAGTGTTAGGAAGTCATTTCTGAAAGTATTTGTATGGAGTGTGGCCATGTATGGAAGTGAAACATGGACGATAAATAGTTTGCACAAGAAGAGAATAGAAGCTTTTGAAATGTGATGCTACAGATGAATGCTGAAGATTAGATGGATAGATCACATAACTAATGATGAAGTATTGAATAGAATTGGGGAGAAGAGGAGTATGTGGCACAACTTGACAAGAAGAAGGGGCCTGTTGGTAGGACACTTTATGAGGCATCAAGGGATCACAAATTTAGCATTGGAGGACAGTGTGGAGGGTAAAAATCATAGAGGGACACCAAAAGATGAATACACTAAGCTGATTCAGAAAGATGTAGGTTGCAGTAAGTACTGGGAGATGAAGAAACTCGCACAGGATAGAGTGGCATGCAGAGCTGCATCAAACCAGTCTCAGGACTGAATACAACAACAACAACATCAACAACATTGGCACAAAAGGGGAAAAATGCTGCTATAAAACTTTTTGTTAAATTACCAGATGAAATGAAATGTCAGACAGACAGCAGTAATAGTTTCAAAAACAAATTGAAATCATACCTCCTTGACAACTCCTTCTATACCATAGATGAATTCTTGAATATGAGTAAATAAATCTGGAGATATAATATATGCATTTTGTGCCATTTAAGGGAATGGGATAGATAATAGAAATATTTAGGTATAACACTATAATGTAAAAGTAGAAAAAAAAGAACCAATTGTTTCCTGTGTGCATTTATTGTGCATTTGACACGTTCCACATCATAACGGTTTCACACGTCTGCAGTCTCAGAGAGCTGAAACTACACTGCGAGCAGCAGCACAAGTGCATGATGGGAGTGGCGACTGCGTGGAGGTAAGGAGGAGGCTGGGGCAGGTAGGGGGAGGGATAGTATGGTGGGATTGGCGGACAGTGAAGCGTTGCAGTTTAGACGGAGGGTAGGAGAGAAGATGCGAAGGAGGGAAGAGGCGAGTAGCAGAAAGGAGAGAAATAAAAATAAAAGAAATTAAAAGACTGGGTGTGGCGGTGAAATGACAGCTGTGTAGTGCTGGAATGGGAACAGGGAGGGGGGGGGGGGGGGGGGCTGGATGGGTGAGGACAGTGACTAACGAAGGTTGAGGCCAGGAGGGTTACGGGAACGTAGGATGTATTGCAGGGAAAGTTCCCACCTGTGCAATTCGGAAAAGCTGGTGTTGGTGGGAAGGATCCATATGGCACAGGCTGTGAAGCAGTGATTGAGATGAGGGATATCATGTTTGGCAGCGTGTTCAGCTACAGGGTGGTCCACTTGTGTTTTGGCCACAGTTTGTCGGTGGCCGTTCATGTGGACAGACATCCTGTTGGTTGTCATGCCTTCATAGAATGAGAAATGTCCTACCCACTATCCTTCCCACCCCTCCTACTGTGGTATTCCGCCGTCCACCGAACCTACACAATATACTTGTCCATCCTTACACAACCCCTGCTCCCAATCCCTTACTTCACGGCTCATACCCCTGTAATAGACCCAGGTGCAAGACCTGTCCCATACATCCTCCTACCACCACCTACTCCAGTCCGGTCACTAACATCACCTATCCCATCAAAGGCAGGGCTACCTGTGAAACCAGTCACATGATTTACAAGCTAAGCTGCAACCACAGTGCTGCATTCTATGCAGGCATGACAACCAACAAGCTGTCTGTCCGCATGAACGGCCTCCATCAAACTGTGGCCAAAAGCAAGTGGACCACCCTGTAGCTGAACATGCTGCCAAACATGATACCCCTCATCTCAATGACTGGTGCACAGCCTGTGCCATATGGATCCTTCCCACCAATAACAGCTTTTCTGAATTGCGCAGGTGGGAACTTTTCCTGCAATACATCCTCCTTTCCCATAACCCTCCTGGCCTCAACCTTCGTTAGTCACTGTCCTCACCCATCCAGCCCCCTCCCTGTTCCCATTCCAGCACTACACAGCAGTAGACACAGGCTCTGTCTCCAGCTGATACTGATCTCTGACCAGACATGGCAGCTTGTCCTGTTCCAGAGGTTGCCCCTCAGTCTGCAAGATCCGGGCGGTTGCAGAGGCTGGGCTTACTAGTAGTTGGGAGCTCCAACGTCAAGTGCGTAATGGGGCACCTTAGGGATATGACTGCAAGAGAGGGGAAGAAAACCAATGTGCACTCCATGTGCATACCTGGGGGAGTCATTCCAGATGTGGAAAGAGTCCTTCTGGATGCCATAAAGGGTACAGGGTGCACCCATCACCAGGTGGTCGCTCATGTCAGCACCAATGATGTGTGTCGTTATGGATCGGAGGAAATCCTCTCTGGCTTCTGGCGGCTATCTGATTTGGTGAAGACTGCCAGTCTTGCTAGCGGGATGAAAGCAGAGCTCACCATCTCCAGCATCGTCGACAGGACTGACTGCGGACCTTTGGTACAGAGCCGAGTGGAGGTTCTGAATCAGAGGCTGAGACGGTTCTGTGACCATGTGGGCTGCAGATTCCTCGACTTGCACCATAGGGTGGTGGAGTTTCGGGTTCTGCTGGATAGGTCAGGAGTCCACTACACGCAACAGGCAGCTACACGGGTAGCAGGGGTTGTGTGGCGTGGACTGTGTGGTTTTTTAGGTTAGATGGCCTCGGGCAAGTACAGAAAGGGCATGCGGGGACCAAGCAGCAGTCGGTATTGTAATTGTAAACTGTCAAAGCTGCGTTGGTAAAGTACCGGAACTTCAAACGCTAATAGAAAGCACTGAAGCTGAAATCATTACAGGTACAGAAAGCTGGCTGAAGCCAGAGATAAATTCTGCCAAAATTTTTACAAAGGAACAGACAGTGTCTAGAAAGGATAGATTGCATGCAACTGGTGGTGGTGTGTTTGTCGCTGTTAGTAGTAGTTTATCCTGTAGTGAAATAGAAGTGGATAGTTCCTGTGAATTATTATGGGTGGAGGTTATACTCAACAATCGAGCTAAGTTAATAATTGGCTCCTTTTATCGACCTCCCGACTCAGCAGCATTAGTGGCAGAACAACTGAGAGAAATCTGGAATACATTTCACATAAATTTCCTCAGCATGTTATAGTCTTAGGTGGAGATTACAATTTACCAGATATAGACTGGGACACTCAGATGTTTAGGACAGGTGGTAGGGACAGAGCATCGAGTGACATTATACTGAGTGAACTATCCGAAAATTACCTCAAGCAATTAAACAGAGAACTGACTCATGGAGATAACATCTTGGACCTACTGATAACAAACAGACCCGAACTTTTCGACTCTGTAAGTGCGGAATAGGGAATCAATGACCATAAGGCCATTGCTGCATCCCTGAATATGGAAGTAAATAGGATTATAAATAAAGGAAGGAGGCAGATTTCAGACTACCTAACAGATCAAAACGAAAATTTCTGTTCCAACACTGACAATGATGAGTGTTTATGGAAAAAGTTCAAGGCAATCGTAAAATGCGTTTTAGACAGGTATGTGCTGAGTAAAACTGTGAGGGATGGGAAAAACCCACCGTGGTTCAACAACAAAGTTAGGAAACTACTGTGAAAGCGAAGAGAGCTTCACTGCAAGTTTAAATGCAGCCAAAACCTCTCAGACAAACAGAAGCTAAATAATGTCAAAGTTAGCGTAAGGAGGGCTATGCGTAAAGCATTCAGTGAATTCGAAAGTAAAATTCTATGTACCGACTTGACAGAAAATCCTAGGAAGTTCTGGTCTTACGTTAACAGTAAGTGGCTCGAAACAGCATATCCAGACACTCTGGGATGATGATGGCATTGAAACAGAGGATGACATGCGTAAAGCTGAAATACTAAACAGCTTTATCCAAAACTGTTTCACAGAGGAAGACCGCACTGCAGTTCCTTCTCTAAATCTTCACATGAGCGAAAAAATGGCTGACATAGAAATAAGTGTCCAAGGAATAGAAAAGCAACTGAAATCACTCAACAGAGGAAAGTCCATAGGACCTGACGGGATACCAGTTCAATTCTACACAGAGTACGCGAAAGAACTGGCCCCCCTTCTAACAGCCGTGTACCACAAGTCTATAGAGGAACGGAAGGTTCCAAATGATTGGAAAAGAGCACAGGTAGTCCCAGTCTTCAAGAAGGGTCATCGAGCAGATGCGCAGAACTATAGACCTATATCTCTGACGTCGATCTGTTGTAGAATTTTAGAACATGTTTTTTGCTCGAGTATCATGTCGTTTTTGGAAACCCAGAATCTACTATGTAGGAATCAACATGGATTCCGGAAACAGCGATCGTGTGAGACCTAACTCGCTTTATTTGTTCATCAGACCCAGAAAATATTAGATACAGGTTCCCAGGTAGATGCCATTTTCCTCAACTTCCTGAAGGAGTTTGATACAGTTCCACACTATTGCCTGATAAACGAAGTAAGAGCCTGCGGAATATCAGACCAGCTGTGTGGCTGGCTTGAAGAGTTTTTAGCAAACAGAACACAGCATGTTGTTCTCAATGGAGAGACGTCTACAGACGTTAAAGTAACCTCTGGCGTGCCACAGGGGAGTGTTATGGGACCATTGCTTTTCACAATATATATATAAATGACCTAGTAGATAGTGTCGGAAGTTCCATGCAGCTTTTCGTAGATGATGCTGTAGTATACAGAGAAGTTGCAGCATTAGAAAACTGCTGCGAAATGCAGAAAGATCTGCAGTGGATAGGCACTTGGTGCAGGGAGTGGCAACTGACCCTTAACATAGACAAATGTAATGTATTGAGAATACATAGAAAGAAGGATCCTTTATTGTATGATTATATGATAGCGGAACAAACACTGGTAGCAGTTACTTCTGTAAAATATCTGGGAGTATGCGTACGGAATGATTTGAAGTGGAATGATCATATAAAATTAATTGTTGGTAAGTCGGGTGCCAGGTTGAGATTCATTGGGAGAGTCATTAGAAAAAGTAGTCCATCAACAAAGGAGGTGGCTTATAAAACATTCGTTCGACCTACGCTTGAGTATTGCTCATCAGTGTGGGATCTGTACCAGGTCGGGTTGACAGAGAAGATAGAGAAGATCCAAAGAAGAGCGGCACATTTCGTCACAGGGTTATTTGCTAAATGTGATAGCATTACGGAGATGGTTAGCAAACTCAAGTGGCAGACTCTGCAAGAGAGGCACTCTGCATCACGGTGTAGCTTACTGTCCAGGTTTCGAGAGTGTGTGTTTCTGGATGAGGTATCGAATATATTGCTTCCCCCTACTTATATCTTCAGAGGAGATCACGAATGTAAAATTAGAGAGATTCGTGCATGCACGGAGGCTTTCCGGCAGTCGTTCTTCCCGCGAACCATACGTGACTGGAACAGGAAAGGGAGGAAATGACAATGGCATGTAAAGTGCCCTCCGCCACACACCGTTGGGTGGCTTGTGGAGTATAAATGTAGATTTAGACACAGCCATCATTTCACTGCCATACCCAGTCTATTAATTTCTTTTATTTTTATTTCTGTCCTTTCCACTACTTGCCCCCTCCCCCCTTCGCACCTTCTCTCCTACCCTCCATCCAAACTGCAACACTTCACTGTCCGCCACTCCCACCATACTATCCCTCCCCCTCCCCCTCCCTGCCCCAGCCTCCTCCTTACCCCCACCCAGTCGCCAGTCCTATCATGCACTGGTGCTACTGCTCGCAGTGTAGTTTCAGCTCTCTGAGACTGCCAACATGTGTGCAAGTTGCGCTTGCGTGAGTGTGCATGTATGTGTGTGTGCCTACTGCTGACAAAGGCCTTAATGGCCGAAAGCTATGATTGTGTGAATCTTTTTATTGTGCCTATCACGACTCAGCATCTCCGCTATATGGTGAGTAGCAACTTTCCTTCTTTCGTATTGTTACATTCCATCCTGGATTTTCCATTGTTTGAGTAACTAACTAACTAGCACCATGCCAGTGAAATATGATCCTAAGTGACATTTTAATGTTAGGGATCAATACCTTTATTAATAATTACCTCCAAAACATTTTCTGCTGTAAACTACTTAATAGCAATGGGATATAGCAGGATATTCTAAGCAACATCTGCAAGTGTATATTTCCAGGATTATTTCTGGGAAACACTGGAACTTTCAGTTTGTCATTCTGTAAAGTTTAAGAAATGCTAGTTATAATAGTGTTGCTCTGAACTATCGATTTCATCATTGTAGTTTCAGAATGGTACACTGTACATTTTATTATCCATTATTCCACTTTGTAAATGTTTAATGATCACTTTAATTTTAGCATCTTACAACTTTTAATGTACATTATCAATAATATATGATGTTTCCAGAATGAGATTTTCACTCTGCAGCGGAGTGTGCGCTGATATGAAACTTCCTGGCAGATTAAAACTGTGTGCCGGACTGAGACTCGAACTCGGGACCTTTGCCTTTCGCGGGCAAGTGCTCTACCAACTGAGCTACCCAAGCACGACTCATGCCCCGTCCTCACAGCTTTACTTCTGGCAGTACCTCGTCTCCTACCTTCCAAACTTAACAGAAGCTTTCCTGCGAATCTTGCAGAACTACCACTCCTGAAAGAAAGGATATTGCTTAGACATGGCTTAGCCACAGCCTGGGGGATGTTTCCAGAACGAGATTTTCACTCTGCAGCAGAGTGTGCGCTGATATGAAACTTCCTGGCAGATTAAAACTGTGTGCCGGACCGAGACTCGAACTCGGGACCTTTGCCTTTCGTGGGCAAGTGCTCTTCCAACTGAGCTACCGAAGCACGACTCACGCTCCTGCAAGAGCTTCTGTTACGTTTGGAAGGTAGGAGACGAGGTACTGGCAGAAGTAAAGCTGTGAGGATGGGGCGTGAGTCGTGCTTGGGTAGCTCAGTTGGTAGAGCACTTGCCCGCGAAAGGCAAAGGTCCCGAGTTGAAGTCTCGGTCCGACACACAGTTTTAATCTGCCAGGAAGTTTAATATATGATGTTATTGTGTTATACTCCAGTTTTACTGTAGTTTAAGTTCATGTTTGCAATAATTAGCATATGTTCATATTTAGTTCCGTTTCACATGTACGCATACCATATCTCAATTTTTGTTGCTTATTCTGTTTTTGCTTTGTTAAACTTGTTCCACATCCATACAATTCTTTTGTCTACTAGATCAACGGAACATGAGTAAATAAATAAATAAAATACATAAAACTGGGGATTTCTATGAATTCAGCTACATTAAAAAGCCACTCTTTCTGTAAATTAGCTGTATATTTGGATTTCAGGTTAATATTGTATGAACAATATCCATTGGAAATAAGGATCTTCCGTACAGTACATATCTGCTTTTCCTCCAGTATTAACTGCTAAGTATATATCAGCAGATCAACATCAGTCAAGTAGCATATCTGAAAAAGAATCTGCATTTTTAAAGTAGTGGCTTATGTTCTAATTGTGTAACTTCCAACTTCCCTCTCTATCCTAATTGTGTAATTTCCAACTCTCTCTCTCGTTATTAATGTAGAGCAAGTGCCACTGAAAAATAACATGTATCTTACACTGTGAATAGTGGTTAGCTTTAGAAGCAATTCACCATAGCTTCGTTTGTATGATAATGACTGTTTTGATTGTATAAAATGGAAAATTTTCTCTGAATTAATTGGCTCTCACTTACCTATCTGTTCTTCTTTCCCCTCTGATGAAGAAATTTTAGTTTCAAAACTTAGGGTTATTTCTTAATTCTTTTAAATGAGCTAACTAGCAGTATTGGAATTCTGTCTTCTCAAAGTTAACTACTAACCAGCCATTCGGTGTCTTAGTAATTTTATAATGTGTGTTTTGATGTACTGTGTTTGACATCCTTGAGGCTTCTCACTCAAGATGGGATATTACAAAACTCAATGTGTGAACGAATGAAAATGCACATATTCTCAAAAGTAGCTCCTATTATTTCAGTATGCTCTTGGTGCTGTATTCCAGCAACACTACATGCAACTTGGAATGTGCCCACCTTCTCCATGAGGAAGAAGGTACCATTTTTCTCATCATTTCCCCAGAGATGCGAGGAGCTGAGCCCAAAAGGGATGTGAATAGTTGCTAATTTAGATGCTGAATTACTTGTTTCCCATCATTTATAAGGTTTGCCATCTAAGGCAAACCGTGACAACTACTACACAAAAAACACAGATGTCACAGCAGGATAGTGACAGATGCCTCAGTGGTAGGTGTTCTTGCACAAGAAGTCGTGCTGACATTGCGGAAGTCTTCACCTGGTGTCCTGAAAAGTGAAGTTGCAACTCTGTCACGCCACACTAGGGCCGCAGTACCTCTGACACAGCAAAGGATGGGCCATCGAGACAGTGATGCTATGACTGCCTGATGACCACGCCTCGTGCCTTTGTTCTGCTGGACAAAAAGCGCTGCCATTTCATTAGTGGCGAACCGTGCCCATTTTAAACAAACAGCCTGTGGCTAGTTATGAGGGGAAATCTTTGCCAATCAGCTTCCCAAAATGGATCACTGCTAAACACTGTGACTCTAGAACTAAACAGTGTACAAAAGACAAGGACAATTTCCTAATTACCACACACATTTCTTGAAAATTTTTACACACATCAGGTTAGCAAAAGGAAATATTATGCTACATTTTATTGTTCCTTACACTTTACAAAAACAAACTTAGTTGTGCTGCATTTTTGTTTTTCTACATATTCCCTTACTGTAAAGAAGCAGTACTTCACCAAGTAATCCTTCACCATTGATTTGAAATTGTTTGTCTCCATTATTATTTTGAGGATTTTAGTAATGCAATATAACAGTCCAATGCCAGGATGGCATATGTTGGCTGTAAGCCTGCCATCCACACCAAAGTCCAAATGCCGTTGACTTTACGCCTTTCAGCTGGCGAGCACCTGCTGGCTAACTTCCGTCCACAGCAAGCCACCTATCCTGGGGATCTAAGCATACTTCACCGACGGAGACCAGCCTGCATCCTGGGTGCCTAGTACCACCTCGACCGATATTCTGGTGCAGAATAAATGAATATATGAAATTACTGTTTTTATGACTGGACATCGAACAACCATCTGTTAACTGCCTACAGCACTGCTACCACCACGCCCAGGGTGGGAAGCCTGGGAGGCCTTCCTCACCACTAGCACTCCAGATCCACGCCATTCTCCCCGACTTCTGCAGTGAGCAGACCTATGGTGAACAATTGTAAGTGTTTTCACTAGTTGTCAATGACAGAGATCTACATTTTCAAGGGATACCTCATAAATATCTCGAATGATGAACAAAAGTGGACAAAATGTAGAGAATAAGGAGGAACTCAAGAATATGTGGAAGTAGTATTTTGAAGAATTCCTGAACCTGAATGGAGACCTGGATGAGGAGGAACAAGCTGGGAGAAAAAAAAAAAAAAAAGAGGAGAAATAGCAAATAGAAAAAGACATTACATAGAGAGAAGTGGAAGAGGCATTGGGCAAGATGAAGGGAGGGAAGTCACCAGGTCTGGATGAGCTAAATGTAGAAATGGTGAGAGCAGCAGGAGAGGTGGGAATACAATGGCTATATCAAGTAATGAAAATTGTGTGGATACAGAACATGATCCCAGAAGACTGGAAGAAGGGGATAATTGTCCTGATCTTTAAGAAGGGAAATAGAAAAGAGTGCAAGAACTATCGGGGATAACATTGATGAGTCATTGCGCAAATATTTTTGAGAACATTTTGGAAGCATGAATTCGGGCAAAATTAAAAGGAAGAATGAGAGAAGAGCAACATGACTTCAGAACAGGAAGGTCCATGGTGGATCTAATTTTTGCTGTAAGACAACTGCAGGAACAGCAGTATGAATATGGAATAGATCTACTAATGACCTTCCTGGACACTGAAAAAATGTATGATAGTATACGTAGAAGCAAAGTGTGGAAAGCCCTGGAGACAGAGCAGTAGCAAAAAAGATTATTTTGAGGATAAGGGAAATGTACCATGGAAGTGTGAGCTGTGTGAAAGTGGGAGGGGAGAGATCAGCTTGGATTGAACAGAAGAATGGCTTGAGGCAGAGAAGCGCACTTTCACCATTACTCTTCACTGTCATGATGGATGATATATGAGTACAGTAGCACAAGTAACTGGTGCAAGGAAGATGAAAGCTATGGTTTTTGCAGATGATCTGATGATTTGGGGGAGTAAGGAGGAGGAAGTACAAGAGCAGTTGGACGAAGAGTACAAGAATATGGGATGAAATTTAGTACAAGTAAGTGTGAGATAATTATCACAATAAGAAAGAAGGAGAGAGGAACAACTGGAATAACAGTTGGTGGGGAATGACTGAGGAGAGTGCTGAGTTTCAAATACCTGGGAAGCCTAATACAAGAAGACGGAAAAAACGACAGGGAAATAAACGAGCAGGGGAGAAAAGCAGAAGCATTTTGGAAGAGTGTCAGAAGCCTGATATGGAGCAAGGATGTACCCCAAATCAGTAAAATGGTTATATACCAGTCATACTATGTCCCAATCCTGACATATGCATTAGAAACCTGGGTTATGAAAGAAAGAGAGAAAAGCAAAGTACAAGCTAGTGAGATGAAATTCTTGAGAAACAGTATTGGAGTGATGAAGACAGACAGGTTAAGAAATGAGAGGATCACAGAGTTAATAAAGGTGAAACCATTACAGGAGGAGATAGAGACATCGAGGCTGAGATGGTATAGACATGTTAAGAGAATGGAGGAGAAGAGGATACCTGGGAAGATAAACAAGATGAAACTGGAAGGAGAGACACCAAGAGGAAGACCAAGAGACAGATGGCTGAACGGAATAGAGGAATGCATCCAGAAGAAAGGAGAAGACTGGACCAAGGTGAAGATGGAGACATGGTGGCAAGACAGAAGATGATGGAGAGGCCTATGTTCCATACAGACCCGGACAGAGGCTGGAAACTGTCCAAGATGATGATGATGATGATCTCATAAGTAAATAATTTTTCCATTTACCACCTCTATATCATTGAGGTACCCATATATCATAATAACATTCGAACTGATACCAATATCCCCCCGCCCCTCCAAGTTCTTCACTTTGAGAACAGTTTATGTGGGAAAAACAAGTTCATGACTTTCAGTAAACAGAATTTAGTTATTATTCTAATTTTTTATAATTCTTTTCCTCATTGATGACACATTGTTCAACATAGCTTTCCACACGCTTCTTCATAAACGTGGGATAAATCAGCCATATTCTAAGGTAGCCACATCAGTGGTGTTATCTGAGATGATTATGACTCCTATTCCAGTTGCTCTTGTTCACTCGTTGCCAACTACACACATCGCTTCTTTCCTCAATAGATAATATTTAATTTCTGCTTTGGTTTTTATTTGGTAATATTTCTACACAACAGTAAAACAGTTTTCATTTGATGCCTGCAGACAAAACAACTTGAAAAGAACAGTATTTAATCTGCTAAATTTAAGTCTGGTTACAGCAAACATCAGCAATAATGTAGATAACAACTGTAACAAAAAAAAGGAAAGAAGATAAGCATTTAACATGTAGTCGCAGGTGAGGTCATTAGAGACAAAGCACAAGCTGGCTGGACAACTATATACTGTGTCTGAGTTAAGTTTATTTATGAAAACCTAAATGTGGGCATATGGGGAATTGTATGCCTACCCTGTTCCTCCTGAATGCTAGTCTAGTGGCCTAACCAATGTACCACCACTTCCAAGAATTCTGTAATGTAAATTTAAAAGGTGTGCTCTTTAATAGTAACTGTAGTACTTATTCATGCTGATTTGTTATGCGCTATGAGAACACAGACTTTTGCAAGGTCAACATTTAAGAAATGAGAATAGTTTTTAATTTCACATTTTCAAAAGTGTAGTGTATAGTAAGGCTTGGGCAGGTAAGTTATGATAATGATGAGGAGGAGGAGGATGAGGAATAATGTAAGGGGGAAGAAAACAATGTTGTACTCAACTTTCGAATTGCACACTTTTTTAATCTACTACATAGGGTTCTGTCTTTTCTCCAATTATTTCATTGCCTAAAACAGTTGTGAAGAACTGTTCTATTTTCAAATGATCTTAGCACTTTACTCTATTGATTTGCGTTGGCTGTATATATTATGAGTTTTTGATTAATGTTATTATTTTGTTATTTCTACTTGCTATAACATCAGCTGAAAAGCCTTCAAAACTGTTGACTTTCTGTTCTCTACACTACACCCTAAGTTAACACACAAACCACAAAAAATATTACTTTCCTCAATTAAAGAATATGACTTAAGAAGTCAGATGACTTATTATTACACTGAAACCAAGAAATTTTATATGCACCTATGAGGAATGTTGATAGCTTCTTAAAATACCTCATACCTTTTAGGTGATACTGAAACAGGCTTTCTACAGCAGTGCATATGTAGACACTGTGTTATAAAGCAGAAACTATGCCCTTTGCTGACAATGCAACCACTATAATGAAGCCCCAAAGAGTTTCAACAACAGAATGAGCAATAAATTGAATTACTGAAAAGTATTACTGACTGGTTCATAGTAAATTATCTACTCCTATCACTTAATTTAGAAAAAACAGTCTGTTCAGTGCTCCACAAGGCAACAACAACAACAGCAGCAGCAGCAGCAGCAGCAGCAGCTGCAGCTGCAGCTTGGAGAAAAGGCAGTATGTGAAATTAATTGTTCAAAATTCCTGGGTGTGCATACTGATCACAACTTGATTTGGAAATCACATATTATTGATTTCCGCAAACTACTGAGTGCAGTTGCTGAGTCTGGTGATAAAAGCCCCAGAAAATTAACTTAAATTGGAAATTTCCTGTGATGATGTACAGAATAATTTCCTGGTGCAATTCCACATATAGACATGAAGTATTTATTGCACAGTAACATGTGTGAATGATATCATCCGGGGTCCATCATAAACTTCATGCAGTCATATGTCTAAAAAACAAGGCGTACTAACAACAGCCTCACAATACATTTATACTCTTATTAAGTTTGTTGTGCGCTATCAGTTATTACTTGAGAGTATAGCAGTATTCATAAACCTGACATTAGGAACAAAATTAGCCTTCACTACCCACAACTTAACTATATTCTTGTACAGAAAGGAGCAAAGTTTTCATCCATAGAAATGTTTGCCCACCATCATTGTGAATAAAAGTTACTGGCATATAAGGAATGTTTTAAAAATAAAATGAAAACATTTCTACTTGACAACTCTTTTTACTCCAAAAATGAATTTCTGAATAGATAGAATGTATGTGGTTGGATTGCAATCATTGCAGTTTTGTTGTTAATTATGATTAAACCATAAATCCATTTATGTAAATGGCCAACACGTAAATATGTTTCACAGAAAATTAATGTGTCCCATTTGTGAACCTACTGATATTTCCACATCATGGCTAGAAATCAACATGATCCAATGAAAATGGGGGAGGGGGAACAATGACCTAACATGAGCAAATGTCAATGATATAAACAAATCACACACAGTACATTCTGACACATTTTTGCAATCTTTACATAGCTGATGAGAAGGAAAGTATTGGTTCAACAAGGAAAATGGGACTATGGTCAACATTATGTTTACAGTAGCCCACTGAATGCCTCAGAACTGCTTTCACCTTGTTTCAACACAGTAGCTCTATAAACAATGCTGCACATTTTAAGTGATTTAGTCACCACTATATTTTATTAAGTTAATGGAATTCAGCACACTTGAAGCTAATGGCTACATGTAAGAGTGAGTAGTGCACTGATATCAATTTAATGTAGATAACCTATAGTTTAGAACAGTGAGTGTATGAACATTGAAATGTTTTAAAAACTGACAGATGTATATTCTGTATGGAAATTCAGCTGTCTCAATAAGAGAGATTGAGCACGTCAGCTAAAATATTTGAGTATTATAAAGACTGGTGAGTTCTGACACTGACACGGTGCAGGTGCCTTCTGCCTCACGGCCTTTGGCTGATGCTTGTTTAGCAATTTTTCCCAACACTTCACCGGCATGAGTAGCTGGTATAGTGAAAGGTGAATATTTTGCAATGCCAGTCACTTGTTCCGGAGAAATGTCAAGAAAATTGTTATGTCTGCCAAACACACTCAGGCACAAAACAACAAGCAATATATCAACAACTGACCATGAAAGCCACAACAATTTTACTTGCACTAAGTTTTCAAACTTTGTAATGCCAGGAATAAGAGAAAATGATGCCAAGAAAAATTGCAGACTGCAGATAAATAGATGTGTCAACTGATGTCAGTAAATCTAGTAGCAGAATGATAAAAGTTCCAGATTAAAACTAAAATTACGATATTTGTTGTATCACTCTTGATGCTCTAAAGTTGGGTTGCGACAGACAAGATTTTTACTAAGCACCATGATCATCTTGGAATGCAAAGAAAGTGCCATTACATCTGAAAAATAAAGACTGGTTGTTTCTCTGCAGAGATTAGGAACAGCATATTGGTGTTCTTTTTAGTAAATATCTTCTCTTTCATTACCCTTACCACTTCTGACAATACTAAACATAGCTTCAAATGTGTTAAACTAATCAACATGGTTCATATTGCACATTATTATTTTTACTGCCAAGTATTATTGTGAATATTTCCTAATGTATCTGATATCGGTAGCCTACATGTTGTGTTTGTGGTCAGATGTGTGAGAGGGCTTTAAGGTCCTAATATGGTCTGGCTAAATAAATAAATGTAGTTTTGAAGTGCTAGTAACAGTCGCTGCATCTTTTTTATTGGCTAATTATTGTGGGGGGGGGGGGGGGAGGGCTACTATGACAACCACTTCAGGAGTGTTATGAGAAAACCAATTAATCTGTGAACATTTATATACTCATTAAAAATCTTGAATTCAGTATCAACTATGGTACAATACAAAGCATTAGTGTAATTACCAGTTCTTTGTCATTCACCACCCACAGCTCAACACACTTACTTCAGTTAGTTTCACAATTACGAAGAGAAACAATTATGTACTAAAATGCTCAAATGTGGACGGATAAATTAAAACAACCTCCCAGCATCTTTAAAAAGAGTAGTACAAACAATATATATTTGATGATTCTTCATAGGTGTACACACAGATGTTTGGCTACATTATGAACAACTTCCTTACTACATGATGTGAAAAAATGTATTCTTTATCACTGGAATCATATTGGATTGATAGAAGAGTATAACAATTAGAACAGTTTCTGTTAAATAAATGTCAGCAGTACCTCGTTGTAACATCCACAGACAATAAAAGAGCTACATCACAATACTCGTAAACTATGGGACGCTTAAGATTCATACTGCATAACTTCATGGAGTCAGTCTTCATTAAAGCAAAAGATAATGTGGTCTATTTTACACTCTTACTCTATTTTTCCATCTGAAATACAATCAATTACTAACAACATCATATACAAATCACATTAATGCGTCATTGAAATGATGACTGTTTTTAAAATGAAACGTGACTGGCAGGCTACCACAGCTTTACATATGAGCTATTGCCTGACAACGCCGTCTTCTAGTGAAAAAGTGTACTCAAAAGAGTTCGAACTCAGAAGTTGTTTAATAAATGACAAGTGCTGAGTTGTGCGCACGTGTAATGTTGTAATGGACTCCACGTCTTCGAACGAACCACTGCATGTCAACTTAAACGGCACTCCGTGCAACAAACTTTGCTGCTGCTGACTTGGTTCTTGTTGATGACTTGATTCTTGTTGGTGCTTATCCCGTGCGACAGAAGTTGATACAGGCGCCAGTGAATAGGGCAGGTGTGGTCCTCCAGTATCCGATGACTGAGATGCCAACGACTGTGAAAGCATAACGAAATCGTCTTCACCATCGTCTCGTTTCGCCTGTGAATCCTGGCCGGATTGCTCTTGTTCACTTTTCTTCCTACTGCCGAATATCCAATCCAATGGCATTTTTAACTTCTTAGGTTAACTGTAAAGTGTGCGTGCGTCAATACACAGTTATCACACTGTCAGGTAAAGTCAGGAACCTTCAAAACAATATTCAGTTTTTGCATTCCATTACTACTTGTCACAAGTTGCGCAGTTCCTACAGTACCAATTCTTTGGTTTCAGCTGGTGCTCAGAGTAATCACCATTCAAAATAATGTCAGTCATGTCACCCGTATTTCTCTTGACCTGTTTGTTTAAGGCGAAAATTCATGTTTAGATATAAAATGCGCGCTGACTCTAAAATAATTCAGTATGTTCATTGTACTAAAGTAATTTGAAGAATAATAATTTATTTTCAGTATGTTGGCTCTTCTGTTCGATTAATTTCCTGAGTATAGAGGGCAGTAGTTGGCAACGACATAGAATTGTTTTTGTGCTTGTGTATTTATTGTGGATATTAGTGATAAAACAGCTTTGTAGTTTCGAAGTGGATAATAGTTCGTAATTTTTTTCTGGATTTACACCTGAAAGTCGACAAGCGTGGAGTTGCCATACTGACATCGTAGGTATGAATTCCAATTTACCGCTTGTTATTTCATAGGTAATAAAAAATGAACGTCTGGAAGTTTGTTGCGACATTTAATCTACTCCCGTTTTAAGAAACTGGTCATGAGTCTTTTTTTACCAGTTTTCCTAATTAATTACTATAATTATTGGATTAATTTCTCAAATTTTTGAATGCTATACTTTTTTAAGGCAGATTAACTAATTTGTTCGTCGTTAAAAGACAGCTAGTGACTGCTTGTTTACAAATTGCTTTTACTCAGTATAATGTGTCAGTAAACAATAGTAATATGCAGTTGTTCGTCATTTAATAAAGTAAAATGATTATATGTTGGATAAGACTGCTCTATATACTCATTCATTCGGTATATTTAATACACTGGGCGTTTTTAGAGAGGCGTTGTAAACAGGTGGCATCGTTCGCCGTGAATTCTGTCGTATACTTAGCGGATAGAAGCTGCAGATTGGTGTTTGAAATGACACGGAATTTATACGGAAGCATTAAACGTTATCCATTTGTGATATTAGATTATTAAACCTTTGTCTCTGTTGTAGTTTGCGCATGTTGAGAAGGTAAGAGAGATATTGACTATCCCTCAATTGAAATATTAATGGGCGCGGTCTTCTACTCGAAACGTTTAAATTCCAGGGCTTCCGTCATACGTTAGACTAATCAGCTGTTTTTATAAATCATACCATCATTCGAAGTCGCTACAACAGCACAAATGTGAATGTTAGGAAAACATTGGGTAACAATGCTTAACAAAAGATATATCATTGTTTAATCTCTGTAGAAAGAAGAAAACTTCCAAGCGATGCTGTATATGGATGGAGTAAAAAATTGCTGCCGTTTTTCATTCTGGATTGACAATCAGTGTAGTTAAATGTGCAAAAGGTTATGTAGTCATGTGATAGTGGGTATTCTTTATTGCCTTCGTGTATTACCAAAATAGGCTATATTAAATGTTCAGTGTCACAAAAATGGGCTTCTTGGTTGTGGTGTTTGAAATATGAAGGCGTGATAAGTGCTAAACATAAATATATGTAAAAATAAGAATTCTTGTGCTGCCAGAAAACGATTTAATCAGTGCATTACAATAGTTATTGTAAGTATGATATGTAACTTCGATAGCCATAGAAATTAAATTAGGCTATTTGGAATAGTTTGAATGCGTCTTTCAGGTTCCATATTGCTTAAAAATTAGTATTAAATTCATAATGTTTGTCAGATAATATGCCACCAAGGGCCTTATGGTTGCCTGGAAGCACATTTCTGGTATAAGCCTCTATTGTGGCGTACTAAACTGGTTACAACAGTTAATTAAAAGATTTTGTGGTATAGGATAGACACTGTGAGTGGTGATTCAGCTGAAACCAGGAAAATTGTTATTTATTTCTATGTATTGCTGTTATAAGTCATATAATGTGGCTCTGTAAGGCCAACAATATATTTTGAATAAAATTATTGGTTTTGTATTTGTCTTCTGAAAGAAAGATCTATATGCCACTTCTGTAAAAGAAAGAACGTCTCTGCACTGATGCAGTTGTGCCAAGATCCATTGAATTAACCCGTAAGGAAATGTAACAACTGTAGAAGAATCCATAATTTATAAGTATTGTTGGCAGAGTAATTTACAGGTGGTATCCGATTGGAATGAAGAACATTTATTGAACACATTGTTGTTGTTTTCAATCTGAAGTTTGGTTTGCTGCAAATCTCTGCATTAGCCTATCCTGTCCAAGCCTCTTCATCTCCCAAAAACTACTGCATCTTACATCCATTTGAACTTCCGTAATGTATTCATCCCTTGGTCTGCCAATAGAATTTTTATACCCCACACTACACTGCAGTACCAAACTAATCATTCCTTGACACCTCAGAGATTTTTAAATTGATTTTATTTTACCATCACAAATTTCAGGCCTGAGCCCATCGTCAGATGGTAGTTTTGACTTCTTTGGAAGTTTTATATCTGCCGGCCTATCATCCTGAAAGTCTTCCTTTACATATTAAAAGATAGAAATTTTATTTTATTTTATAACCCATACTGATCAATGAACTGTACTAAAGACAAGATGGCAAATACATTTGTTTTCATTGGCTGCTAATTTGATGTACTGTAGCCAGTCTGCATTTCATAACCTCTCTACTTCAACCATTATCAGTTACGTTATTGCACAAATAGCAAACCTCATCTGCTGCGTTTAGTATCGGATTCCCAAATCTAATTCGCTCAGCACTGACTGATTTTATTCTACTACATTCTATTATGCCCTTTTTTACATTTAATTATGCTCAGCTTATAATCTTTCTTGAAGACACTATCTGTTCTGTTCAACTGCTCTTCCTGGTTCTTTAGTGTCATAAGTGAAATCTCAAAAGTTTTTATTTCTTGTTCCTGAACTTTAATTCCTTGCCCAAATTGTTTTTTTTCCCCCTCATTGCATTCTCAATGTACAAATTGAATATTATCAAGGATACGCTACAACCCTTTCTTGCTCACTTCTGTACTACTGCTTCACTTTAATGTCCTTAATCTCATGTAACTGCAGTCATGTTTTTGTAAAAACTGTAGGCCTATATAACTGTTCGCTACATGCATTTTAACAATGGAAAAACTGCAATACGAACTATTGCATGGTAGGCCTATATTACATGGAGTAAAGACATAGTTGCACCACAGCAACACAAAAGGTACTTGAGTAAGCAAGGCATTTATTCTAATCTCAGGCCATCACTGTTCTGTGTGATCTAAACAGATAATCGGATGTCGATTTTCAATTTCATGATAGGGTACATTCTTAATATTTTCACTGAGCAAGGTGGCACAGTGGATACTGGACTTGCATTCGGCAGGATGATGGTTCAAACCTGTGTCCGGCCATCCTGATTTAGGTTTCCCATTATTTCTCTAAGTTGCTTCAGGCAAATGCCACAATGGTTCCTTTGAAGGGCATTGCAGATTTCTTCCCCTGATGGGACTGACGAACTTGCTATTTGGTTCCCTCCTCCAAATCAATCGATCTTAATATTTTCTTGTTCTGAACTCATATCGTGAATAAGTGTAGATATCTGACTACACTCTTTCATGCTGGATCAGTTGAGAATTTGCTCCGTGTAGTGTATCTGCTCTATCCACAAACAATCTTATTTGCAGTTCCTAGTAATTTAGATAGGTAAACAGTAACTTCATGAAAATGTTTCAGTTTGAATCTTGCTGTAAGTTTGTTCTTCAAAAATCTTCCTTTCACACATTGTTACTGGAAGTTAGCGTATCATGTACATAAACAGCAATGCTTGAATGTCTGAACCTTGATTTTTGTAATAGACACGAGGGTCAGCCATTGACCTTTTGAAGTTTGTGTCTAATTTCGGCAATACTGAAAATCCGAGTTCTCTCGTGTGCTTTAACCTGTGAAGGCAGACACTCATTTCTCCAGAATACACAGTATGACGAACATAGTGTTACCAAATACACCCGAAACAAAGATGTAAACGACGCAATATTATTTCACTCCGGCAATAAAGTGAAACTAACGGAACGATTGCGGGAAGTTTGGGTTTTTGGGTGGCGACTAGTGAAATAAACAGCACTTAAGAATCATGCCACATTTCCAAAACAAACAAAAGCAAATAAATCGTAAAATACAAAAAAAAAATCAAACAACTGGAATCGAATACTTAATTTGATCAACGAAGACATTGAATACCAAAAACCGACAGTTAGCTGTCAGTTGAAAAAAAAAAAAAAATTACTTCTTCGACTTAATTTAGATACCCACATCTACAAGAAAATTACAAATATAACAAACACGTTACACTTCGTGCAGTAAAGACTAAAAAACATAAAAACGTACTTGCCACCAAAAGTCAGCAGACAAATCTTGGCCGGCACATCTCTCTCTCTCTCTCTCTCTCTCTCTCTCTCTCTCTCTCACTCACACACACACACACACACACACACACACACACACCAAATAAAACCAGAAACAACCAGATGTAAACGACGCAATATTATTTCACTCCGGCAATAAAGTGAATCTAACGGAACGATTGCGGGAAGTTTGGGTTTTTGGGTGGCGACTAGTGAAATAAACAGCACTTAAGAATCATGCCACATTTCCAAAACAAACAAAAGCAAATAAATCGTAAAATACAAAAAAAATCAAACAACTGGAATCGAATACTTAATTTGATCAACGAAGACATTGAATACCAAAAACCGACAGTTAGCTGTCAGTTGAAAAAAAAAAAAAAATTACTTCTTCGACTTAATTTAGATACCCACATCTACAAGAAAATTACAAATATAACAAACACGTTACACTTCGTGCAGTAAAGACTAAAAAACATAAAAACGTACTTGCCACCAAAAGTCAGCAGACAAATCTTGGCCGGCACATCTCTCTCTCTCTCTCTCTCTCTCTCTCTCACACACACACACACACACACACACACACACACACACCAAATAAAACCAGAAACAACCATTATTGAAACCTACCATTTCTTACACTCGTCCCTGGTTTGAGAAGTGGAGATTTCGCTCAGTTTCATAAATTCCGCGCACTGCTGACACTTCGCAAATTCCACCAAGCGGCCATGTAACTGGATAAACCTAATTGTAGACGCCATATTAATACCCATAGCAGCAACCAACGAACAACTATCAAAATTCCTTGCAAGGACGTGCCGACGTAGTACTAAAAAAAAAACACAAAAAATTACTTGCAAACCATCAACAACACGACGAATAAACAATCTGAAAACCAAAAGCAAATCAGTTGCTAGTAACTAAAATAACATTCAAAAGTCTAGTAACACACAGCCTTAAGTTCAGTGCCGCACGACCATCCCTCACAAACAATTTAGAAGCATAAACATCCGACACTTTCTAATGTGTCAGCGCTTAGTCCAACCCGCCCTCTGGAAACACAGTCCAGTTCAAACATTTGGACCGAGCGAGGCGGCGCAGTGGTTCGCATAGTGGACTCGCATTTGCGAGGACGACTCTTCAAACCCGCGTCCGGCCATCCTGATTTAGGTTTTCCCTACAACGTTTCCGACAAATTCCGGGATGGTTCCTTTGGAAGGGCACGGGCCGACTTCCTTCCCTAATCAGACGGGACCGAAAACCTCGCTGTTTGGTCCCCTCCCCCAAATCAACCAACCAAACACTTCGTGTCTCAGTGACATTGTATAACACAACACAGTTGTCGCAGGTCAAAGCAGACAAATGGAATAAGACCTTTCGATTGACCCTCAATTGCATATTCCAGCAGCAGCTACTTTGGTTAAATCCATACACTGCCTTTTTATAGTTTTTTTATACCAGTATCTTTCCATGCCTTCATACCTGGATCGACTCGACTGCTGGAACTGTTACACAAATCTCTTGTAGTAAATCTCCTTGCAAAACAGCCATGATGCCACCAGGTGATAAACGTCAAGATCATGTTTAGTAGCCACACGACATAAATACCTGAATGAGTTAGGGCTATAATTTATAACTGGTGCATATTTTTCGTCATGGATCAGGCCTTGCTTCCGAGTACAACGTTTTGTTACTAGCATTTATTGACTTCTTATCTGAAGGTAAAACGGCAGACTCCCATATGTCGTTATCTTTGTGAGATTTTAACACTTCTTGTGTTGCCTTCATTCGGTTTCCATCGGTGCCTGCCATTGCTTTTTCCAGTGACAGAGGGTCAGAGTCAGTTGACTGTTAAGAGTGATATGCTACGAAGTTATTTTGCTGTAGAATTCTTGATGACTTTCGTATTTGCTCAAGTTGTTGCAGTTGCTCCTTATCATTATTTGCTTTCCTGTACTTGATTCCTCATTGCAGCTAGTACTCATCATCATACGATAATCTCATGTTCCGGTCCAATTTCTTCTAGTTCAGTCTTTTATTTATAACGGGCATTGAAATGAAGCCCGATCACTATTGTAAAGTAACGGTAACGAAAAATAGGTTCAAATGGCTCTGAGCACTATGGGACTTAACTTTTGAGGTCATCAGTCCCCCAGAACTTAGAACTACTTAAACCTAGCTAACCTAAGGACATCACACACATCCATGTCCGAGGCAGAATTCGAACCTGCGACCGTAGCGGTCGCGCAGTTCCAGACTGTAGCGCCTAGAACCGCTAGGCCACCACAGCCGGCAGTAACGGTAACAATTTTGTTGTTGTTGTGGTCTTCAGTCCAGAGACTGCCCTCTAATACTAAATTGGTGATCCCTTGATGCCTCATAATATGCCCTTCCAACCGACCCATTCTTCTAGTCAAATTGTGCCACAAATTTCTCCTCTCTCTCCAATTATATTCAATACCTCCTCATTAGTTATGCGATCTACCCATCTAATCTTCAGCCTTCTTCTGTAGCACCACATTTCGAAAGCTTCTATTCTCTTCTTGGCCAAACTAATTATCGTCCACGTTTCACTTCCATACATGACTATACTCCATACAAATACTTTCAGAAACGACTTCCTGACACTTAAATCTATACTCGATGTTAACAATTTTTTCTGCTTCAGAGACTCTTTCCTTGCCATTGCCAGTCTACATTTTATATCCTCTCTACTTCGACCATCATCAGTTACTTTGCTCCCCAAATAGCAAAACTCATTTACTATTTTAAGCGTCTCATTTCCTAATCTAAATCCCGCAGCATCATCCGATTTAATTCAACTACATTCCATTATCCTTGTTTTGCTTTTGTTGATGTTGATCTTATATCCTCCTTTCAAGACACAGTCCATTCCATTCAGCTGCTCTTCCAGGTCCTTTGCTGTCTCTGACAGAATTACAGTGTCATCGGCGAACCTCATAGTTTTTATTTCTTCTCCATGGATTTTAATTCCTACACAGAATTTTTCTTTTTTTTCCCCCTTTACTTCTTACTCAATATACAGATTGAATAACATCGTGGATAGGCTACAACCCAACCACTGCTTCCCTTTCATGCTCCTCGAGTCTTATAACTGCCATCTGGTTTCTGTACAAATCGTAAATAGCCTTTCGCTCCCTGTATTTTACCCCTGCCACCTTCAGAATTTGAAAGAGAGTATTCCAGTCACCATTGTCAAAAGCTTTCTCTAAGTCTACAAATGCTAGAAACGTAGGTTTGCCTTACCTTACTCAAAAATGTAGTTATACACAGTACACATACCGGTTCTCAAAAATAGTCGACAAAACTGTTGGCACATGTGTCCCATAGCAATACTAGCCACACGATTCCATCCTTGAAGAAGCTAGTAGGCTGCTGTCGGATCCAGGCCTAGACCCAGTCACACACTTCGTCGTCCGTTGCGAATCGACGCCCGTGAATAGGTTTAGAGGTCCAAACACATGAAAGTCACACGGTGAAAGGTCGGGACTGTACGGTGGATGTTACAGCGTTTCCCACCGAAACTACTGCAATACCGTCATCGCTGCATCGGCTGTTTGTGGGCGGGCATTATCATGCAGGAGGATGATGGCTTCGGACAACATGCCTTGGTGGTTGCCCGTTCCAGGAACTCGACAAGCAGTGGGCCCTTGTGGTCAAAAAAGGACATCATGACCTTACCAGAACTGGTGTGCACGGCCTTTAATTTCTTTGGGGATAGTGAAATCGCATGTTTCCACTGGTTCCTCTGACGCTCGCTTTTCCGGTTCAAAGTGGTGACACCATGTTTCGTCACCTGTGACAATACGCGACAGAAAGCCGTATTCCTCATCATGATAACGTTGCAGATACTCAAAGACAGCGCCATTCGAGTATTGCAAGGTTCGGCGATCAGTTGGTGGGGAACCCACTGCGCACAGCTTTTTCGGAATTTCAAGTGTTGATGCATTATGGTGTGGGCGCTGCCTACGCTAATACCGAGTAACCGATGTATCTCGTCCACGGTGATTCTGCGGTTGCACAATACTAAAGCGTTCACTTCCGCAACCATGTCAAGTGTGATGTCACGATGAGCCTGTCCAGGACGAGCATCGTCTTCCAGTGACGAGGAATCGTTTGCACCATTCCACAACACTTGAACGGCTTAGACTGTACTCATCGTACACATCCTTCATCCGTCGATACACTTCACGGCCTCCAATTCCCTCCGCCGTCACAAATCGAATCACTCCTCGTTCCTGCTTACTCGCCTGCATGTTCTGTAGTGGACGATAGCTTGTGTGATTCCTTCTCTTCGGCGTGAAACCACACTCGCGCTTTACATCAAACGGTGCGCACGCGTCAGTCTGTCTACCAATAGATAGCGCCACCACACCCGCAGTTACGTGGTGCCACCTTACGTGTAAGGCAAAGGTAAACGTAATGTACCTCATAGTTCTGCTCCTGTTCTGTCAGTGGGATAAACAATTGACTTAGTTTCTGTGACTCGGTTTCTAATTTATACTGGAGATGTCGAAGATTTGATTCTTGCCTGTCCAAGCTTTTTCAGGAGTTTTCTGTTTTAGTGCCGTAGTCCCGATCACCTAAGTGAAGCACCGCCGGGCCCAGATTCAACTTTTACGGCTGACGACCTGGTTACATCGGTTACCGTTGGCACCATGGCGTCCAGTTGAAAGATTTGCACCCAGCGGTGTTACATACATTATTATTATCATCATCACTTGTTTTAGACAGGTTTTTTAATCGACTTGTGACATTGCAGACCGATTTTGTGTTAAAACTCACTATTTGCGGAAAATTTTAACGTAAAAGACTTTTAACTATCAAAGGCAAAAAAGGCATCATGGATGTCCAGCTTAGTACCAATATTTTAGGAAGCTAACATATAATAACGTATAAGAGACACCTTGTTCCTATTATCTTATTACAAATATCATTTTATTTGTTTTAAAGTACTTATTAACTGGGTAATTCGTATACCGGTTTGTCACAGAGAATAACCGTGACCATTGCGGTAGTCCATTATCTCTGGCCTTTGGGCGAGCTGACTTTTCTAAATGAATATACTTTCCGAAACAAGAAAATTTTTTGTCATCGTCGCCTTTAATTGTGATTTACTTACTGTTACCACGGACTAATGTGCTCAAATAACGTACAAAGTGCAATGAAAATCTCAAAATATAATTAGAGGTTATTGTGGACTCAGTGATAGGCAATACTAGGTAAAAAGCGACACTTTGTTCTAAGCTATACAGATCGCATTTATTTACGTTTTTGTATTTTGTATTCGTAATTCTCATTAATCTTCTCTTCAACAACAGACAAATGCAGATTTTACTGTCGAAAGTTAGAAATTACAAGCAATTAATGAGAGTTAAATATTTTTCTCTCTTCATTCACATAACTACATATATCCCAACGCTTAAACTTATTTCTATTACTCTCATTATTTAAAACTATAGAAGTGCGAAAATTTCGCGCTGGTTGCCTCGTTATTATTACAGATTATTATTATTATTATTATTATTATTATTTGGAAATTTTGTTTCGAAGAGCAGACATCTTGCGTTTTCGCCTCTTGTATTAAAACGCTTAGCCGCTGAGGTTTTTTTCTTGCCTGACAAGGTTTATCAGATTATCATCCTCACATTCTCTCCATTATTGGTGCATGGAGTGCAGATCCTTTTTCCTACGTTCCCTTCAGTTCGGTTTTTAAAGTCTCGAGTCAACTGTGATACTTGATTTTTATCCCGAAAGTGTATATAAAAAGTTTCCTGGAACAGTCGTCAGTTAAAGTAGGAAATTATTTGGCTCCTCGAGTTGACGTAATTTGCGTCTGACCACACAAGTCTGAGTGTAATGGCTCGAGAATTTCCGTGGCAAGTATTACTTGCTTTCTCACACGAAATGCCACTAGCTGGAACTATGCGTAGTGCATGCATCTCTTTAGACTGCAGATAACCTAGTCCTTTATTTCACAAATCTGCTGTGTTTGACTGCACTATTGATTTTGTTTCAAAATTCCGAGCGTATGGTGAGTCTAGCCGGTACATTCCATTTGTTAATGACACACTAGTAACTACATTTTTGGATTTGTCGTTAATACGACAGCCACCCTTTAGAATAAAATCTAATGGGCTTTTTATATTACTCACATCCTTCCCGCTTGTTTTCAAACTTAGTTCAACCTGTTCACGTGAGTGGCGCCGTCACAGCATGTCTTCAAGATGGCTGCTACAGATTGACGTTCATCAGAAGCAACGTGCTGTCATAGAATTGCTGTGCTGTGAAAACGAGACAGTGGGAAACATCCACAAGAGGTTGAAAAAGGTATTTGGAGATGCTGCTGTCGATCGCAGGTTACGTGATGAAAGCGGACACGGCAATATTGAGGATTGTCCTCGCAGTGGCAGGCCTCGCACTGGACACACTCCAGACAATGTGCAGACAGTTAACGAATTTCCAGAATGAGATTTTCACTCTGCAGCGGAGTGTGCGCTGATATGAAACTTCCTGGCAGATTAAAACTGTGTGCCCGACCGAGACTCGAACTCGGGACCTTTGCCTTTCGCGGGCAAGTGCTCTACCAACTGAGCTACCGAAGCACGACTCACGCCCGGTACTCACAGCTTTACTTCTGCCAGTACCTCGTCTCCTACCTTCCAAACTTCACAGAAGCTCTCCTGCGAAACTTGCAGAACTAGCACTCCTGAAAGAAAGGATATTGCGGAGACATGGCTTAGCCACAGTTTGGAAGGTAGGAGACGAGGTACTGGCAGAAGTAAAGCTGTGAGTACCGGGCGTGAGTCGTGCTTCGGTAGCTCAGTTGGTAGAGCACTTGCCCGCGAAAGGCAAAGGTCCCGAGTTCGAGTCTCGGTCGGGCACACAGTTTTAATCTGCCAGGAAGTTTCATATCAGCGCACACTCCGCTGCAGAGTGAAAATCTCATTCTGGAAACATCCCCCAGGCTGTGGCTAAGCCATGTCTCCGCAATATCCTTTCTTTCAGGAGTGCTAGTTCTGCAAGGTCCGCAGGAGAGCTTCTGTAAAGTTTGGAAGGTAGGAGACGAGGTACTGGCAGAAGTAAAGCTGTGAGTACCGGGCGTGAGTCGTGCTTCGGTAGCTCAGTTGGTAGAGCACTTGCCCGCGAAAGGAAAAGGTCCCGAGTTCGAGTCTCGGTCGGGCACACAGTTTTAATCTGCCAGGAAGTTTCATATCAGCGCACACTCCGCTGCAGAGTGAAAATCTCATTCTGGAAACATCCCCCAGGCTGTGGCTAAGCCATGTCTCCGCAATATCCTTTCTTTCAGGAGTGCTAGTTCTGCAAGTTTCGCAGGAGAGCTTCTGTGAAGTTTGGAAGGTAGGAGACGAGGTACTGGCAGAAGTAAAGCTGTGAGTACCGGGCGTGAGTCGTGCTTCGGTAGCTCAGTTGGTAGAGCACTTGCCCGCGAAAGGCAAAGGTCCCGAGTTCGAGTCTCGGTCGGGCACACAGTTTTAATCTGCCAGGAAGTTTCAGTTAACGAATTGTTGACTGCTGACAGACGCATCACAGTGAACGAATTGTCACGCTTCGTTGGGATAGGGGAAGAAAGTGTTTGCAGAATACTGAAAGTGTTGGCGTTAAAAAAGGTTTGTGCCAGGTGGGTTCCCGGGATGTTGACAGTGGCTCACAAAGAAACAAGAAAAACGGTATGCAGCCCACTTTTGGAACAGTACGAGAATGGTGGAGATGAATTTCTTGGAAGAATTATGACAGGTGATGAAACATGGGTCCATCAGTTTTCACCAGAGACGAAGAGGCAATCAATGGAGTGGCATCATGCAAATTCACCCAATAAAAACAAATTCAAAACCACACCTTCTGCTGGAAAAGTTATGGCTTCGATTCCGAAGGACTCTTGCTTGTGGACATCATGCCAAGTAGAACCACCATAGCCCCCTGCGGGTTCGGGGGTTAGAATAGGCCCGCGGTATTCCTGCCTGTCGTAAGAGGCGACTAAAAGGAGTCTCACATGTTTTGGCCTTATGTGATGGTCCCCTCTCGGGTTTGACCTCCATCTTTCTAAATTATTCCGAAGAGCGAGCCAATTGGGGAAGGGCGCCTTACATGGTGCACTGTATCCGTCGTACAATTAGACCTTTAGCCGTCTTTCTCGTCGTTGCAATGGTGTCCCGCTCGTTTTCGATCTCTTGGGCGATTACCACACTGCACTCTGCAGTGTTTCTTTTAACTGCGACGACGACCTTGGCCATTTTTGCACCTAAGATCCAGCACGGTAGCCAGTCCGTTGTGGTGGGGCCGCCATGTACCCTCTTGGTTGTAGCCCCCTGACAACACAGGGATCGCTCTACTGATGCCTGCGCCGTTAACTCCCCACGTATGCCAAGGAGTAGATGCCTATCCTCCTGGGGTATCAGGACTCCCGGCAACGGCCATCCTGCCAGGTGGCCTTTGCTGTGGCTGGGTGGCGCCCGTGGGGAGGGCCCTTGGTCGGAGTAGGTGGCATCAGGGCGGATGACCCGCAATGAAGCGTGGTACATCATCTCTCGCTGGCGGCCAGCCGCCAGCAGTCTCTAAGCGTTCTCGGGCTCAATTTAATGCTCAGAAGTACGATCCGAAAACGTTCCCCTCCCTGGCCACGCCGTGGGAAGAGCGTAAGTCCCAGGATGGAGGTAACAGTTATTCGCCCCGATTCTTAGTTTGCACGAGAGCTGATGGGGAGTCTTTTCTCTCCACAAAGCCTCAGTTCTTCGTCGAGCATTTAGAGGACAAGTTTGGGGAGGTGGAGGGCTTGTCTAAAATGCGCTCTGGCTCAGTACTGATACAAACGGCATCCTCCGCCCAGTCACGCAGGTTACTTGCTTGTGACAAGTTGGGGGATGTTAACGTTACTATTACTCCACATAAGAGTTTAAATATGGTCCAGGGTGTTATTTTCCATAGGGACCTCCTTTTGCAGTCTGATGACGAGCTGCGCGCCAACTTAGAACGTAGAGGTGTTCATTTCGTCCGGCGCGTTCATCGGGGTCCGAGGGACAATCAGGTTGCTACCGGTGCCTTCATCTTGGCCTTCGAGGGTGATACGTTACCGGAAAAGGTCAAGGTGATGGTCTACCGATATGACGTCAAGCCCTATATCCCTCCCCCGATGCGGTGCTTCAAGTGCTGGAAGTTCGGCCATATGTCTTCCCGCTGCACTTCCAGCCTCACATGTCGAGATTGCGGACGCCCATCTCATCCCGATACTCCATGTGCCCCGCCTCCCATCTGCGTCAACTGCGGGGAGCACCATTCACCTTGCTCGCCAGACTGCAGAATATTCCAGAAAGAGCGCAAAATCATGGAATATAAGACCCTGGACCGACTGACTTATACTGAGGCCAAACGGAAATACGACCGATTACATCCTGTGCGAATGACAACTTCCTACGCCGCTGCTACAACACCTGTGCTAGCCCCATCAGTTTCACGCCTTCCGGCCGGATCGACGAGTGGTACAACTCCTCCTGCCCCCTTGCCAGTGGGGGGCTCTACCCACCGGGTTGCTCCTGTGCCACCTACCTCAGGAGCAACACCATCCCCCCCATCGGGGACGTTGGTCCCCGCTTCTAAGCCGGAGAAGTGTCCAACTTCTTCGGCTTCTCACGCTCGCAAGGGGTCCCTTGGGTCCCTCCCTTCCCAGGTTTCCACCGGCGGGAAGGCTGACGATCGACAGTGGCGTAAGTGCCCACAATCTGCAGGTCGAAGGGCTTCCCGATCCTCCTCAGTCCCGGAGACTGAATCGGTGAAGCCCTCCCAGCCAGTTAAACCCAAGGAGCAGCGTGAGAAATCAAAGAAGAGCAGCTCTAAGCCCAAGGAACGCGCGGTGGTAGCCACCCCATCGCAACCTTCTAGCTCTGCGTCTGGGGACGAGGTGGAGATTCTGGCGTCCGCTGAGGACCTCGATCTCGCCGGTCCCTCAGACGCCGTGAATAGCAATAGCACTAGCACGGGTGCTCAATCGGAGGCAGCAGGTGACCCAGCGGCGTAATCTGCCGTCCCAGTCCCGGCACGCCTTTCTCAGCCATGGACAAAACCATCCTCCAGTGGAACTGCAGCGGTTTCTTCCACCATCTAGCTGAGCTCCGCCAACTTATCAGCCTTCACCCTTTCCTCTGCATTGCTCTGCAGGAAACTTGGTTTCCAGCAATGCGCACCCCCGCCCTCCGTGGCTATCGGGGTTATTATAAGAACCGAGCAGCTTATGAAAGGGTGTCTGGTGGCGTCTGCATCTATGTCCTTAACTCTCTTCACAGCGAGTCTGTCCCTCTACAAACAGCTTTAGAGGCTGTCGCTGTTAGGGTGTGGACGCCGCAGGCTCTTACCGTCTGCAGTATTTACCTTCCACCGGAGGGTGATGTCGCGCAGCATGTCCTGGCTGCGCTGATAGCCCAATTGCCGCCACCTTTCTTATTACTGGGCGACTTTAACGCCCATAACCCTCTGTGGGGTGGGTCAGTGGCAACAGGTCGAGGCGCCACCGTTGAGCATTTATTGTCGCAGCTCGATCTCTCGATTTTGAATGATGGTGCCTCCACACACTTCAGTGTGGCGCATGGCACCTACTCCGCCATTGACCTTTCAATCTGTAGCCCTAGCCTCTTAGCATCTGTCCACTGGAGTGTGCATGACGACCTGTGTGGTAGTGACCACTTTCCGATTTTTCTGTCACTACCACAGCGTCACTCTTCTGGGCGCCCTAGCAGATGGGCTATGAATAAGGCTGACTGGGACTTGTTCTCCTCCACTGCCGCTATTGAGCCTCTCTCAACTGATGCCATTGATGCGGTGGTTACATCGGTCACCGCCGGCATCGTCACTGCCGCCGAGTCTGCCATTCCCCGTTCTTCTGGGTCCCCTCGGCGGAGGGCTGTGCCTTGGTGGTCGCCTGAGATCGCTGAAGCGATTAAAGATCGCCGGCGGGCGCTCCAGCGTCACAAGCGACATCCCTCCATGGACCACCTTATTGCCTTCAAACGGCTGCGTGCGCGGGCTCGCCTCCTTATCCGCCAAGGCAAGAAGGAGTGCTGGGAGCGGTATGTGTCCACCATTGGCCTCCATGTCACTCCATCGCAGGTCTGGGCCAAGATTCGACGGGTCTTCGGCTATCGGACCCCTGCCAGCGTCCCTGCGCTCTCACTGCATGGAGCAGTTTGTACTGACTCCGACGTCATTGCAAACCGCTTAGCAGAGCATTTTGCTACGAGTTCGGCTTCTGCGAATTACCCCCAGGCCTTCCGCTCCATTAAAGAGCGGATGGAACGTCGGAGCCTTTCTTTTCGCACCAACGCTTCTGAACCCTACAACGCTCCATTCAGTGAGTGGGAATTTCAGAGTGCCCTTGCCGCTTGCCCTGATACCGCTCCCGGGCCAGATCGCATCCACTGTCAGATGCTGAAACACCTTTCAGTGGACTGCAAGCGACGCCTCCTCGACCTTTACAACCGTCTCTGGGTCGAGGGTGAGTTTCCGTCGCAATGGCGGGAAAGTATTGTCATCCCCATTTTGAAACCTGGAAAGAACCCTCTGGAGGTGGACAGCTACCGTCCCATTAGTCTCACCAACGTTCTTTGCAAGTTGCTTGAACGGATGGTGAGCCGGCGCTTAAATTGGGTGCTGGAGTCTCGGGGCCTTCTGGCTCCGTCTCAGGGTGGGTTCCGTAAAGGCCGCTCCGCCACCGACAATCTGGTGAGCCTTGAGTCGGCCATCCGTACAGCCTTTGCCCGCCGTCAGCACCTGGTCGCTGTCTTTTTCGACATGCGGAAGGCGTACGATACGACATGGCGTCATCACATCCTTTCTACGCTTCATGGATGGGGTCTTCGGGGCCCTCTGCCGATCTTTATCAGAAATTTTCTGTCGTATCGTACCTTCCGCGTGCAAGTCGCGGCCTCGTATAGTTCCTCCCTCGTCCAGGAGAACGGGGTACCCCAGGGCTCTGTCCTCAGTGTCTGCCTGTTTTTAATTGCAATAAACGGTCTCGCTGCGGCAGTGGGAAATTCTGTCTCCGCTTCCCTGTATGCTGACGACTTCTGTCTTTACTATAGTTCTATTAGCATTGCAGCAGCTGAACGTCAGCTACAGGGCGCAATCCGCAAGGCGCAGTCTTGGGCTGTAGCGCGTGGTTTTCAGTTTTCGGCAGCCAAGACCCGCGTTATGCATTTCTGCCGGCGCCGAACGGTCCATCCTGAGCCGCGGCTTTATCTTGCCGACGAACTTCTTGCTGTGGTGGAGACCCACAGGTTTTTGGGTGTCCTTTTTGATGCCCGGTTGACTTGGCTGCCTCATATCCGGCAGCTTAAACAAGCGTGTTGGCGGCATCTCAACGCCCTGCGTTGTTTGAGCCACACCCGCTGGGGCGCCGACCGATCTACCCTGTTGCGGCTCTACCAGGCGTTAATCCAGTCTCGCCTGGATTATGGGTGCCTAGCTTATGGCTCAGCATCCCCATCTGCGTTGCGGGTGCTGGACCCAATTCTCCACAGCGGGATACGCCTTGCCACTGGTGCTTTCCGCACCAGCCCTGTGGACAGCGTCCTAGTAGAGGCAGGTGTACCTCCACTGCGGTTCCGACGCCAACGTTTGCTGGCCGCTTATGCTGCCCATGTTTTTAGCTTGCCTGGGCATCCAAATTATCGTGTCCTGTTCCCGCAGTCAGTCGTCCATCTGCCAGACCGTCGGCCCCGGTCGGGTTGTCCGATCGCCGTACGCATCAAGGAGCTTCTCTGCGGGCTTGGGTTTTTCCCAGTTCCACCTCCTTTCCGGGCGCCTCTGCGTACACCCCCGTGGTGTGTTCCTCGCCCTTGCCTTCGGCTCGACTTGGCACAGGGCTCGAAGGACTCGGTCCCTCCAGAGGCCTTCCGCCGCCGCTTTTATTCCATCCTGGCCACGTATCAGGGCTCTGGAATTGTTTACACCGACGGTTCGATGGTTGCTGGTCGTGTGGGGTATGCGCTAACTCTAGGGGACCATTCCGAACAACGGTCCTTGGCGGCTGGCTGCAGCGTTTACACTGCTGAGCTAGTCGCCATCTTTCGTGCCCTAGAGTATATCCGCTCCTGCTCAGGTGAGTCCTTCGTTATCTGTAGCGATTCCCTGAGCGGTTTACGAGCTCTCGACCAGTGTTTTCCTCGTTCTCGTCTGGTGATGGCTATCCATGAGTCCCTGCATACTCTTGCGCATTGCGGCCGCTCTGTGGTCTTTGTGTGGACCCCCGGTCATGTCGGTATCCCGGGCAATGAACATGTTGACCGCCTGGCGAAAGAGGCCACGAGTAAACCATCTCTGGATGTTGGCCTCCCAGAGACTGATTTGCGGGCAGTCCTCCGCCGAAAAGTTTTTGCGCTTTGGGACGCTGAATGGCGCAATCGGATCATGCCCAATAAACTCCGTGCAATCAAGGAGACGACGACTGTGTGGCAGTCATCCCTGCGAGCCAACCGCAGGGACTCTGTCGTCCTTTGTCGGCTCCGCATTGGCCACTCCCACCTGACACACAGTTATTTACTGCGCCGGGAGGACCCTCCTGTATGTCGCTGCGGGGCGGCTTTGACAGTGGCCCACATTTTGTTGGCCTGCCCCCTTTTAGCTGTGGTCAGGCAGACATTTGCGCTGCCTGATACGCTCCCTGCCCTCTTATGTGATGACCCTGGTATGGCTGCCTTAGTTTTACGTTTTATTAGGGCAGGGAGTTTTTATTCTTTCATCTGAGTGTTTGTTCTGTTCTTTTGTGTTGATTCTGGCCATTGGCCTACGATTTTACGCTGAGTTTTTAATGTGTTCTCGGTGGTTGGCTTTTCCTTTTTATCTCTATGGTCGGCCAACCACTGTCACACTCTGTGTGATTTTAATTTGTTTCGTCTGATCTCTGTAGGAGTATTTCTTGTCCTGTGTCGTCTGACGTCTTTCCTGTTGTTCGTTTTTTTTTTATTCTCTTTGGGTGGTTTTACTTTTTTTTTTGGAAAAAGGGACCGATGACCGTCGCAGTCTGGTCCCTTTAATCCCCCCAAACCAAGAACCACCATAAATTCTGATGCATATGTGACGACACTGAAGAAACTTCAAGCTCGACTGAGTCGTGTTCGACCACATCGGCAAAAGCAGGATGTTTTTGCGGTTGCACGACAATGCACGGCCACATGTCAGTCAAAAAACCGTAGAGGCTATCACAAAACTCTGATGGACAACACTGAAATATCCGCCTTACAGTCCTGACCTGGCTCCATGTGACTATCATCTCTTTGGGAAACTGAAAGACTCTCTTCATGGAACAAGGTTTGAAGATGATGACTCCCTTGTGCACGCTGCCAAACAGTGGCTTCAACAGGTTGGTCCAGAATTTTACCGTTGCGGGTATACAGGCGCTGGTTCCAAGATGACGTAAGGCAGTTGAGAGGGATGGAAATTATGTGGAAAAAAGAAAATATTGTTCCTAAAGGATGTATCTACACACTGTAAAACTTTCAAACATGTCGAATAAAAGATGGATTTAAAAAAAAAATAGTGTGCATTTCTTTTGAAGTGAGCATTGTAGATTTGTGCTTAGTTGAGGTACATGCAGAATATCCTCTACTTCAGTTGTAGCTTTGTTGTTGCCCGTAAGCACATCTGTATATGATGAATCTATCCATTTTACAGGTAAGTTGTCATTTGCTGTTATAACTTGCGATTGTATCACTGTTTCAACATTATTTCGTCACATGGATATTACGATGTGCGCTGACGCGCCTCAGTCAACGTATCATTAAGGCCGTTTATTTTTAGCTGCAGCTACGTTTTTCCCATCAGTTTTTCTCTTGCTGTTTCAATTTTTGCCAGATGCTCGTACTTGTTGCAGTTTATTTGAACGTAACACGTCATTCTTTTCAGAGCAGCGTCGCTAGTCGATGGTTTACTACTCGCGCCGTCGTTTGTATCTTCCACAAATGTTACTGTTTTATAGTCTCTCGTGGTTAGCAAGTTTTGAATTTTCCGAACTCAGAATAATGGGTTTATTCGTCTGGTAGTCTGGGTAGTAGGACGCATCGAATAAATTTTTCTTTAACTTCAGAACTCGAGTCATTTAATGTTTGTGACGTGGAAATGATCTTTGACACACATTCTTCCACGGACGAATAATTTTAAAGTCGGGTTGTCGTCAGTGTCCTTATCAATCCTATTCGTCGAGAGGCCAAACAATGTCTTCGTAGACTTGGATTAAATTTTTCCACGCTTCTTTAGCAGTAGAAGTATTTTGCAAATGAATATATATCTATGGATGTACAGAAACTATAATTTTGGCGCCTGTTGTGGTGCTCACATTTTTTACAGCGGATATTTTTTCAATTGACGCAATCCCAAAATTGTCCGCGTTCTAGATACCCTCCCATAACGAACAGCCACGTAATGTAATTTTCTCTTGCCACCGGTTTCTTTCTTTCCTTTTTTCCTGGAGGCAGCGAATTGTCATTTAGAGAAACCATTGTATGAGCAGGTACGTCTTTCCAGATTCCCACTCGCTGCTGCGATTTCCGCTAGCCAGTTTTTAGAATATTGCGCCGAAACGCGTAATTGAACTGTGTAGGTTGTATCAATTGAAGGTCATGTCCACAGTATTCCATAGAAAGACGAGATACCAAACCACTTAGCAGGCACCAAATGGATCATTTCAAATCTATCATGTTGCAATCATTGTAAAGAGTGGGAAAGGGATCATAAATGTTAGAGTACGCAAAGGTTGGCATGTTGACACTGACCATTTCTTCACACAAATAAAGACCAGAGTACTACCTAATCGAAAGGTACGTCGTACCACAATTCCGCCAAGGATTGATCCCCAATTCTTTGCAGACAATAAAGAATGCTTTAAAACTGACATCATGCAAAAAGAAATGAAATTTTGGAACCAACTGAGGTCCATTGTAAGCGAGGTGACCAATAACCTCGGATAACCTCGAAGGAAGCGATGTCATAGATGGTGGAATTCTGAATGTGACCTTGCAGTTAATGAGCGTGCCACAGCCTGGAGGAAGTGGAACTCTACTAAACGACAAGAAGACTGGAAAGAATTTCACAATGGCGCGGAAACTGACAAGCAAGGCCCTGTACTGAGCAGATCTTCAATACGAAAACCATTCTCCAACTAAAACAAAAAAGGAGTACTAACATCATCCTGGTTTTCGTTGATTTTACGAAAGCTTATGTTTCCATTGACTGTCAAACACTCTTCTTAGTACCCCAAGAACGAGGTGTGGATTACAACACACACATCCTCATGAAACAGACTCTCACGGATACAACCTCCAAGGTGAAGTTCAGAGGATTTTCAACATCAAAACTGCAGTACGACAGTGTGATGGTCTATCACCCATTCTGTTTAATCTGGTGCTTGATAAAGTCATCAAAACATGAGAATGTATGCTGAGGATTCTAGGAATCAAACCAGTTACCATTAGAACAGGGACTTTAAGAATTAAGATAAGATGCCGTGCTTTCACAGATGACATTGCAATCTTAACCAACAACTCTAAGGATGCTGTCATTGCTGTTCAAGCCCTGCATGAGATAATGGTGAAGTCAGGTTACAAATATCATATGACAAGACCAAATACATTGAGAGCCGGCACTCCAGTAACACCCCTTTGAAGACTATACATGGAATTATTGGGAGGGTCAGTTGCTTTCGTTATCTTGGTGAATGGGTCCACCCCAATGGTAGAGACGGCACCTCCGTCTTAGCAACAAGAAGTGCATTTCAAAGAATGCTAAGGTCTGTCATTACAGAACTGATGACAGACCACAGCTTCTGTATGCCGCAGAGACCCTCTTGATGAACAGAAAAGGCATAATGAATGACCGAGAGAAAGCCGAAAGGTGTATTCTGAGAAAAATTCATGGCCCGAGATTGCTCCCAGATGGAACCTACCGATTGAAGTCTAATTTTGAACTGTATCAACAGTTAGAATCAGCCAACACCAGTGTGCAATGTAGGAGGCTCAAGTTCTATGGGCACCTACAACGAATTAACAAAAGTCTTACCGAGAAGATATTCTCCTTGGTTAAAAGCTACAAGATTGGAAGTCTGTGGAAGTACTAAAGGACTTAGATTTGGCTGGGATCTCTGATCTTGAGGTAGAAGATCGTTCCAAATTTTCTGCTATGGTAGAGTCTTGGACCGCACCAACTAGAGTCCCTAAACATTGGAAACCCTTTCCACAGGAGAGGAAGGAGAAATTATCAGCAGGGCTCAAGAGATATTGGGAACGGAAGGGAGCATTGAAGAACAACTAGTAATAAGCACTCCTTAGTGGGATTAAATCAATAATAGTTGCGCCAATATGCACCCTGAGTCTGCAACCCTTTAGCAGTGTAATTAACAGGCAATAATCAAGGCATAGCTTCTAAGCTCTCACTAGGAAGAAACCGAATGAGGTAGATTGTTTTAAAAAGACTGGCCTTGTATTCAGAAGGGTGGAGGCGCCCTCCAATCTTCATTCAGCTAAGCATGATTTGGATTTCCATGCTTTTCCTACAATACTTCAACCAAATGCTGGGATCGTGGCTTACCTGTCCCATTTTTGCCAAACTAGAGATATTAATATGCTAACGGTTGTACATACGAATTACATTATTTCTGTTGTTCGTTACTACTACTACTGCTAAATGCACACACACACACAGTTGATGGGATTATAGGGGATTATTCTTCAGTATATCATGATTGACATGACGAGGTGTTAATTTCTGCAGAAGGAACACTGAGGAAGGTATAGATAGAAACACATGGAAATAATTAATGAACACCTGCTTTAGGTTTTGAGTGAGATTATCAGAATCTCAAAATAAAGTGTATTGTTAGCTTCTTGTGTTAACACATTCAGCAACAAACATACTCAGTTCAGTGGTTTGTACACTGGACTCGCATTTGGGAGGACAACGGTTGAAACTCGCGTCTGGCCATTCTGGTTTAGGTTTTCCACGATTTCCCTGAAATGCGGGGATGGTTCCTCTGAAAGCGCATGGCCGATTCCTTCCCCCATCCTTACCTAATCCTATTGGACCGATGTCCTCGCTTTTTGGTCCTCTCCCCCAAATCAACCAGCCAACCAACATACTCAGTTCCTCACTTTGTAAATACTTCTCACTGTTCTGTACACAAAGCGCACTGGACAGTAGATAACAACAGCTCACAAATAGTTATCAAACATTTCTTGAGTAAACTTAATACTTCAATTAAGAAGTTTCCCCTATGAGCCTCTGAGCTATTAAAGATGTATCAATTATATATTTTACAAAGCTGAAGATATAATTTTGTTTTAAGATGGCGTGTTCAGTGTTTTTTCTTGTGATTTTTGCCTTAAGTCTAAGAACTAACTTTTGTAGCCTTCACTCTAGCATCAGTATGGGATCGCACTTGTTCTTTGCAATAACAAATATCACTATTTTGTTTTAAAAGGTCAGTTATATTTTAATGTGTTATATCTGCTGAGCATTATTGCATATAGTTTGGTAAATTGAACCTACTGGTATCAGGTGTTAACTTTAACATGTGATAAAATTATGTTATGATATTTAATGTCCTATTTGTGCAAACAGATAGAATTGAGTGACAGCAATATTCATTTTGATTTTACAGTATTTTTTGTAATATAGATCATTATGAAATACTGATCTGTAATAGACTAGATTCTATGCACCTAGGAGGTTGAAGTTTGGTTAATGTCTGTTGTTTTTGATGTTGTCATGAGTCAAAGACAAAAGGTATCAACAGCTTTAATATTGCCGCAAGCTATGGTGCATGCATAGTGGTTAGTGTCGTTGCTTGGTTGGTTTGCCAGTTGAGACCAAACCACAGCTATTATTTGTTTTTTAGTATTTATGATTTGTGGTGGTTCTTGAAATATCTATATTTGTAAAGTTTGTATATTCTGGAATGTTCATTGTTTGTACAAACAGCCGCACTCTGCATCCAGGAGATCAGCTTTGTTCTGGCTGTACATCAGTGTTTGTAGTAAAGATGCTTTCAGTGCTAAGTGTTGTATTTCATGAATTACCTGCTTTTGCATTTGAACTTGAGCATGATCTCGATCTGACACTGTTTGTTGGAGACGCTGGGTACTTCAAAACATATAAGTCACTGTCGCTTCGCTGAGACAGTGTAAGAGCCTTCGCCAACATGGACAGGAACCAGAATACAAGCAGTACATTGTTCATATGATCTGTATATTCAGGAGTCCATTGGGTTTCAAGCCAGCAGTTTGTCAGCTGCAGATCAGTCATCTATCAGTGTTCTCCAGAGATGCTGGTCAGAAGCCAACAAAATGGCTGAAAGGATTCGACCAAGTCACCAAATACAACAGTTGAGATTACATGATATGCTTGGCAGATGTGTACTTTTACTTAAATGGCACAGCCCAGCAGTGGTTCAAGAACAATGAAGAGAAGCTCAGTGTCGGTGATAAATTCCTTGCTGAACTGAAGAAAACATTTGGTTACAATCAGCGGCAAGTCCATTTGGTGGAAGAACAGTTGACAAACAGAGCTCAACATCATGGGGAAACGACACAGCGACATACAGAATATTTTGGCTGTATGCCATATAGTGAAACCAAATATGACTGAAACAGACAAAATCTCACACATGATGAAAGAAGTTTCAGGAAACATGCTTTATGAAGGATGTCATATCAACTGAACATTTTGTTAAGTGGTGTCAGCACATAGAGGCTATGCAACAGAAAAAAAGATTGGACAAAATAAGTATGACTGACAACCAAATGTGATCCCTATGGCAGTTGTGAAAGACCACCACTACTTCTCCTTTTTCAAATAGCATGTAGTGAAAGAAGAGATTTGGCATTAGATGGCAACCTGAGCTGTCAGAGCCGCCACGTATGCTGACCCAGTACATCAGAAGGAAATAGAGAATGTTGAAGAAGAGGTGTAGTGGTCTTCCGGACGAATCTCAGCCATCATCCAAACACACCAGAAAGAATGGACCCAGCCAACTAGGACTTATACTGCAGCCATCAAAACACAACCAAGCACACGGCCAACACATGTGCAACCAACTCCTACGCCAATGTAATGCCCTGTATAAAGACAGACATTTGGAGAACAGAGGACAAGACAACAGTGTTTTACATTTTGGATGCCATGGGCATGTACACTATTGCAGTGAAAGAAGGTGAGTTTCAAAGTCTACGACACCAGCAGACATCAACCATCACAACAGTTCTGTCCAATTTAGTCAACTGCATATGGTTGTACTCGACCTGGCCCTCCCCAACATGCCGTAGCTGTACCCCATCACCTTAAAAGGTATCAGCCACTTGCCCAGCTATGGACTTCAGGAAAACTAAGAGAGGCTATCATATGGAGGTGAGGCCACCACAGATACAAATCCTCCATGGACACCATTCACCAAGATGTCACGAAATCTCATTGATGTCATCATCAATTGTCAACCCATCTGAGCATTAGTTGATGTGGGGGCTTCTTTTTGTGTATATTGAAAGCATTTGTCACCAGTGCAAGAAAACTCTTCTGTGATATGCAACTGGTTGTGCTGATGTTTGTAATTGGGAAATACATCCAATCTACAGGAACGTTTACTATAAGAATAACTATTAGGGACAGAACACATCCCTTCGAATTAGCCTTTATAACAGAATGTATTCATAATGTAATTCTCAGATGGGACTTCTTGCAGATATCACAAGCATTCATGGACTGAAAGATCAGAGCTTCAGATTGACGAAGCTATTCCAATAAGCACACACAATAAGAATTGCTCTGGGTAGTTGTGTGCGTTTGAGGATTATGATATCTTGCCATCGCCAGTGAGATGAACTCCAGGCATCAGTCGATATGCTCTGTTAAACTGCGAAGTTTCTGTCGATTGTTAAAAGCTGCTCAGGCTTTCAAAAGAAATATATATGCCAGCAATGACCATAAGCATTGTAGGTGGTCAAGAAGGACTTTGGATCACTAATTATCATTAGCAGCCACAACTCATCCCTAAAGGTATTGTGTAGGGATTGCTGAACAAGTGCATGAATGTCAGATTAGTGTTATCAATCAAGAGTCGTGCTCCAGTACCACTACAGACAATGCAGGGGAGGAAGCTACTATCAAACTGCCAATAGACTCTTGCCTGACCAAGGAACAACATCGGTGAGTGATTTAAGTGTCCTGCATCAGTTTTCAGATGCTTTCAAATCCTGTATGAACACCAGGGATCATCCACCAATTAGCTAGCATCATATTGAGTGTCGCTGATTCAACGATGTATAATCTAGGAGTAAGTGGAGATGATGCTGCTAGATGACATCATTGAAATTCCAGTGTGTCCTTGATCCTCTACTGTGGTCCATTTGAAGAAGGAAGATGGCACATGGCATTTATGCTCGACTATGGACAACTAAACGAATTCTCGAAAAAAGATGTCCATTGCCATATTTGGATGACGCCTTAGACTACTTGAAAGGAGCGAAGTAATTCTCAAATATGGAAAAGCAGCAGGCTACTGGCAAATCAAAGTTTGTAAGGCTGACCGGGAAAAGACTGTCTTCATGTTTCCTGAGATCCTCAGTGTGTTTCAAACTATGCATTTGGACAGCGTAACACTCCAGCTACCTTTGAATGTATTCTGGACAACAGGTTCTGGATATATTTATTTGGCAAAGCATTCATTGTTGTGACAGACAACCATTCTATATGCTGGCTGACTAGCCTGAAGGATCCGTCGGATTGACAAGATTGGCACTGAGGCTTCAGGAGCACAATGTCGTAGTGGTATCCAAAAGTGCAGGTTAATCCTTTTGCCGAACATAGCACCATGAATGAAATCTCAGTCAGCGCTGAGTGAAAAGATGTTGGAGATGAACAGAGGGAAGATCCAGCACTGCTGAAAACTAAAAGCCTTGAAGGAGGAGAAGCCAACTAAAGGAGAATTGTAATTAACAAATGGAGCATTATGTAAGAGCAACTACAATCCCTGGAAATGGTTTCTCGTTATCACAGCTCGTCCGTGGCCAGCTGACCTGATTTCCACGACACTTTAAGATCTGGTCACCTGGGATTCGTGAAGGCTGTAGACAGACTCAGATGTAGGTATCATTGGCCAGTTCTCTACCGATCTATTAGACTCTATGAGGCATTGTAAAGAATGCAGATGACAGAAGCATGTGCAACAATTATTTCCAGGACATCTGGTACCAATCATGCTTACAACACTGCCATTCCACTGAATTCGAATCAACCTCTTAGTTCCCAAAGTCAACGAATGGGACTCAGTGGATAATAAATGACTAACTGCCTCACCCGCTTTGCTATTACCAAAACTATGCCAGCTGGCAATGGCAAGATTTCTTGATGAAGACATCATATTGATGCACGGAGCACCCTGTGTGATGATCTCTGATTGTAGAAAAGTTTTCCAGTTGAAGCTGGTACCAGAGATAATTCCACATTGTGGCATCACCCACTGGACGACAACTGCCTACCACCCACATACGAATGGCCTTACACCACACTTTAATAAGATATTGGCAGATAGGTGCTTGCTGTACGTTGATGTTGAACAGAGAGGTTGGGATTCAATACTAGCTGTTGTGACATTTGAATACAGCAAAGCAAAACAGAACAGGCTTTTCACTGTTATTTCAGCTCCACGGCTGTACTTACTTTAACCAAACAGTACTCAAGATGATCACACAAAACATATCATCATCGGGAACGAAGAAATGAGGCAACTGGCTCTTTTACGGAACCTGGGAACTAGGAAAAAGGCTGATAGTTTTACAGAAATTTTACTTAAGTGCTGCTTTGAGCTGTATCGTATCTATTGCTCGATGGACATCATATACGAATTAGAGGATTACAAGCCTTCATCGAGAAGACGAGAATGCAGAGACATGGTCTGTGTCCTCCATACAAAGCTCTACTACAGCACTGAGGCCCAGATCATCAGTGGGTGGTTCAATGAAAACGAAGACCCACCCGATGATTGCGAATCTTCAATGGGAGGGGCTACCATCCATGTTTATTATAGTGAAGAGAATGTAATAACATGTTCAAACAGCGAAGCTCTGCCAGTGCCGCCTCACTGATGGCCATTGACGTGATCTGGATCCAGGATGTTGCAGTAACCTCCAGTGAGAACATCTGAAACAGCGGGTCGCTATTTCTTCAGCACTAGCTTTGGTGCGCGCAGTGAGGTGTCGTTGGCTGGCGTGCTGCGGGTTGCCAGTCTGAACCCGATAGTCAGCCTTTACGAGAGTGCGCTCTAAAGTAATGCGTCCGAATTTTTTGTATGAAAACTCTTAAAGCTTTTTAAGGAAAACGAACTTGATTATCATTTTAAGTCTATATTCTTTATCTCTACATACTTATTTCTTAACTGTCACCCTGGTGACGAACACGTGTCTGCCAACGCAAGACCAGTTTGTTGATGGCATCACTATAGGATGTTTGACTTTGTTGACGAAGCCACTATCTCACCTCTGCGTGTACCGCTTCTTCACTATCAAATGAAGCCTTCAAAGGTATTCTTTTAAGTTTTGGAAACAGATGAAAATCAGATGGGGCCAAGTCGAGACTGTATGTAGGATGGTCGATGACGGTGAACCCAGCTCATCGGTTTGTTGCAAATGTTGTGCAGCTTGTGTCTGGTCTGGGATTGTCATGCTGAATGAGAGCGTCCTCTTCACGTGTGAACGAACTCTTTAAAATTCACGCTTTCAGCAACACAACTACAGCGCGCTGTTGCTAGCGCACCGACATAGTTACAAACCACCACTTTACATGCTACAATTCAGAGGCCTCTACCAGCAGAGGGTTGCAGAATAGCGGGGAAGTCGCCCTAGTAATTTGCATGACGTTTAATATTTCAACCGATATTGAGTCTAGAATAAAAATTCAGAGCCATTACTTTCCAGCGCACCCTCGTATTTATTATTTTGTACGTTTTATTTCTGGAAGGTTCTTTAAATGAGAAATACCGTGTCAGATCGTCTAAATTCGGAATTTTTTCATGCTTGACTATCTACGATTTCGATGAAATTTTATGTGAACATTCACGCATGTCGCCGATGAACACCGGTAAAGTTGTAACGTACGTCAATGCGGTACTGCCTAGGGTTTAGTTTCTTGTTCGACTCCATGCGCGACATTGCATGGAGCGAGCGTAAATCTCTGGCAACTTTGAGGTCTCTGGCAATATTTTGTTGAAAGAAATGAAATGTGGCCATCTTGTGCAACGAAAAAATTGTACAAGCCATAATTTGGGCATAATCACACGAAGAAGTCGGCACCTGAAAAAAATTCCAACTTTGGCTTCTTATACCTCGAGGACTAAAGGTATGATGTTTTGGTTTGTGGGGCACTTAACTGTGTGGTCATCAGCGCTGGTACAAAGTCCCCATTGTTACAAAGTCTAGTTTTTTCACAGTCCACTCTAGGCACTGCCACAAAATTATGATGATGATGATGATAAAATGATGAGGACAACACAAACACCCAGTCCCTGGGCAGAGAAAATCCCTAACCCCGCCGGGAATCGAACCCTTGATCCTGTGATCTAGAGGCAGCAATGCTGGCCACTAGACCACAAGCTGCAGACGACTAAAGGTATGACGAACGTGAAATTTGACATGTAGTTAACTTACAACACAAGGTTTACAAATATAAAGTTTCCTTTAGGTACCACTTTCCAGTACTGAATACTTACTTATACTGGCCACACAAACCACAGCCAGTCCTTGGCCTCACCCAGTCCAGCCTTCCACACTTTCCTGTCATCTGCATCTTCATCTCCCAGACCCAGTATCTGCATGTCTCCTATGATATTATCCTTCCATCTCATTCTCGGCCGTCCCAGTAGTCTCTTTCCTTCAGCTTCTCCATCCATTACAGCCTTTATTAACAGTATTCTCCCCTCTCCTCCTCATACGTCCGTACCATCTTATTAGTCTCTTTAATTTTCACACTGACTACGACATTTTTCCTTATTCTCCACTGTTCATTTTCTTTCACTGGTCCGTATATTTTTCTCAGTATTTAATTTTCAAAAGTGATGAGGTTTTTTTCTCTGTTTCCTTTGTCAGGGTCCATGTCTCACTTGCATAGCACACTATTGGCTTGATGATGGTGTGATATGTTCGTAGTTTTGCCTGCCTAGATAGTAACGTCGATATTACGATGTTGTGCATAGCTCCTAGACATCTTCCCCCAGCTTGAAATCTTGTTACTATCTCTTGTTCTATAAGGTTTTGCTGGTTGATGTTGACACTGAGGTATGTGAATGTGTCTGTCTCCTGTACTGTTAGATTTCTGATTTTTATATGGTTTAGTTTTAAATGAGCTCTTGTTCCTACTATCATGAACTTTGTTTTACTTCCATTTATACTTAGACCTACTTTCTTAGCTTCTTCCAGTAGCACAGTCCCCATTTACTCCAGGTCTTCCATGTTCTTACCTATCAGTACAGTATCATCCACAAAAGCCAGGACATATATCTTTTTTCCTATGGTGACTCCTGCACTTTCACATGTTACTCTCCTCAGGGTGTTGTTGAGGGCCAAATTGAACAGGGTTGGTGATATAATATCTCCCTGTCTCATTCCTGTTTTTACTTCAGATGCTTCTGAGAACTCCCCTTGTACTTTCACTCTACACTTTAATTCCATCACACACATTTTAGTTTGCTTTATCAGCTTTTCAGGTATCCCACACTCTACCATTAACCTCCACATTTTCTCTCTTACTATGCTGTCATATGCTTTGTTGAAATCTATAAACAGGCAAAAAGGTATCATGATTGTGCTCCCAGTTCTTATCTAATATTTGTCTTAGTGGGAATATTTGGTCGATTGTTGATTTACCTTTTCTGAACCCTGCTTGTGCTGTGTGTAATATTTCCTCAATGTATGGGTTGAGTCTGTTTAGTATAAGTCTTGATATTACTTTATAGCATGTGCATGGGAGCGATATCCCTCTGTAGGTCTGTTCAGCATTTTGTTTCTTTTCTTGTATATGGGACATACAGCAGCAGTTTTCCATTCCTTTGGCATTACTCATCTTCTCCATACCTCTTTCAGCAGTTCAGCTATCACTTCATGTATCTTCTCTCCCCTTTCTTTCATGAGCTCTGCTGATGATATTTTTTAGTCTTTTTATTGTCTTCTTCACCTCCATCAGTGTTGGTTCTTCAACTAATGGTTGTACATTCTGATTGTTTTCTGCTTGTTTTCATTGTTGTAGGTATCTACTGGGTTGTTCAGCAGTTCTTTGAAATATTTCCTCCAGTTCTCTAAATTTCCTTCATTCGTAATGATCAGTTTTCCTGTCTCACCCTTCATTATCACAGACTTAGCTCTGTACTCTTTTCTATAGCTATTAATCGTCCTGTAAAACTGTTTACTGTTGTTCTGGTTATAGTCCTCCTCAGCCTTCTCTATGTGTTTATATATGAATACTCTTTTCTCTCGCCTTATTATGCTCTTCATTTCTCTCTTGGCTTTCCTGTAACTTCTTTGGTTTTCAAGGTTGTTATTGTTCATCATTGCCTGTTTGACTCTCTTCCTGTCCTGTACTGCTTTTCTACATGTTTGATTGAACCATGATTTGCATTTTATATTGCTATTATTATTATTATTATCTCCTAGTAGTTCATGCACTGTCTCCCTCATAACTGTTGTTATCTCCTTCCATTTTGTGTTGATATCTTAATCTTCTTTTTTATTGTAGCCATTCTTTAATTCAGCGAATCTATTTTTAATCTTAACTGTTTATTCACCTCCTTCTCTTTTTAGCCTATTCACATCTACTCTTTGGGTCCTTTTACCACTGTTGTTCTTACTAGATGATTTTGGTAATGATTGTTTCCTCTTTATAAGCACAAGAGAATGGTCTGATCCCATCTCAGCCCCTCTCATTGTTCTAACACGTGTTATTGTCTTTTTATGTTTTTTCTCTATCAAAACATGGTCTATTTGGTTCCTAGTTAATCCATCCGGTAAGGTCCATGTTGCTTTATGTATGTGTTTATGGGGGAATTATGTACTTGGTATTTTCGTGTTTCTAGGTGTGGCGAAGTTGATAAGCCTTATACCATTATCATTTGATTCAGTGTGAAGGCTGAACATGCCAATATTGCTGTTCTTGTCCTATTTTGGCATTTAAGTCTCCCAGCACAATTTTGATGCCATACTGTGGTAATCTGGAGTACACCTGGTCAGTATTGAATTAAGAGCAAAAATTGAAGCTGTCGTAAAAAGGACGAAATGCTGTATTTTCGATCCGATTTAGAAACAGTCTTTATTCTCTTTAGAAAGACCATGGTTTTAACTGCAAAAAAAGTTTTTTTGATTATTCAGCGCGGGTTAACAGTGTCAGATGACACTGAGCGAGAAAAGCGTTGCACGAAGAAAATGTAAACTTCGGATTTTTATATCGCGTAGAATAAACACATATTGAACATGAAACTTCCTACGCAATAGGTCGGTATCACAGGCATGTGGAATACAAAACTTCATTCACCTACTCTTTTCCAGTGGTGTACAAATTTGTTGATAAGGTAACGATTTTTGTGAAAAGAGGAAAATAGGGTATATTCAACTTTTCTGCCGACCGGTGTGGCCTAGCGGCTCTAGGCGCTACAGTCTGGAATCGCGCGACCGCTACGGTCGCAGGTTCGAATCCTGCCTCGGGCATGGATGTGTGTGATGTCCTTAGGTTAGTTAGGTTTAAGTAGTTCTAAGTTCTAGGGGACTGATGACCTCAGATGTTAAGTCCCATAGTGCTCAGAGCCATTTGAACCATTTTTTTTTTTTTTTGCGTATTTCAGGAATTTCCTCGCTGAAATATTATTGGTGTCGTGTACATGGTTCAACGGGGTATCCTGTGTTTATCGCCTTACCGAAACTTCATCCCTCATTATTACCCCACAGTTTCGTGTTTAACCATTGACATATATGTGATTTTCATGTTTCTAAATGTGTCGATCACTTGATAATGCATCACCGTATCTAACAAGTACCAGTTTTCGTTTCGTGTACCATGTTGTGTAGCGGAGAACGTAAGGGATGGTTAAGAGTTGCGTGTGCAAACAGGTATGCGTTGGAAGGGTGGGGGGAGGGGAGCTACGTATTCGTATGTTGTACTCTTCTGTAATCGATGGTTTGCGCTTAGTGAACATCGCTTGTGCCTAGCAAAGGGAAGTAGGCGAGCTTGCATTGGAGTCGTACAGCGCTTCCTTCTGGCATGCATTCAGAATTTTGAGATAATTTCTAGTCTAAAATACACCCACTTAGTGGTGCATGTGTACCCATTAAGTGACCAATTGTCTGGTGTTACCGAAAGAAGCGCCGCCGAATCAACTTTTGAATTTACTTGGTGTTTTCGATTCCAGCTAATTGAGGGCGAAAATGCCGATGCAGTGGCATCGTATACGCGTAAGGTAATGTAGCTTTTCTCGTCAATTTACTTTTGTTTGCTTTCACACACGACAACCTGTGTAGCTCTTGGAGTGGGAAATGGAAAGAAGACCCCGCTTGAAATGCTGAAAGGGGCGAGTGTGACAAAGTGCAGTACTCTTTGCGACTGGATCGAAAACTTACTGGCAAGAAGGATGCAGCACATTATCCTGAATGAAGAATAACCCACAGACACTCGATTGATAATTAGGGTGCTTCAGGGAAATGTAACACAACTATCGCGATCCATGTTATACATTACAGTAATTACTGAGCTAGCTGCAACCTCAGACTTTTCGCAGATAATTCAGTTATCTGTGTCAAAATTATATCCTATAAAAATTACACAAATGTAGAGAAATGCAATTCTGTGGAAACATAAAACCCCGACCTCATTTGACTAGACGATTAATGAGTCGCAACAGCAGCCAGTCGTGCCGTATAAATGTTTGGGAGCAACAGTGTGTAGAGACCAGATAGGCTCAGTTGTAGGTATATGATATGACAGGTTGCGATTAATTGGTAAGATGTTGGAACTCTGCAGTTTGTATACAGAAGAGATTGCACACAATACACTTATACGACCTACACTTGAGTACTGCTCGAGCGTGTGGGACCCGTATCAGGTCGGACTAGCAGGGGTCGTCGAGAGTGTACACTCGAAGAATGCCTCTGTAAATCTCCCGGGGACCTGCTCGGAAAACTTCCAGTGCCATCTTCTCGGACAGAAACTGGGAATGTATCTGCAGCCGCGTACGTATCTGAACGCTCAGATAAAATTACACGGATTAGATCTCGGAAAAGGGTATACAAGCTGTCGTTTTTCCTGCGCTCTGGCAGCGAATGTAACGAGAAGAAACCTTAAAGTGTGGCACAAAAAACATTTCTCTCTGCCACGCACTTCTGTGATTCGCAGAATTTGGATGGATGCGATGTATTTGCAGAATATCTGTCAGAGTTAAATAAAAAATGGGATATGTACTAAGAAATTGTCATAGTACTGGACGGAGTGCTACCATATTGGGTGAAGAATTTGTATTTTAGGTAGAGAGCCGCTGTCACAAGTAAAGGACGCCGCCTACACGGACTTGAGGCTGTACTCTTGTCAACAAAGAAGCGCGCCCTCAGAGGCTCTGTATGGAGTGTCGCAAGCTTTGAAGCAGAATCCAGGACGCGAAGAAAATCTGAAGAGTCAAAAAATTAAGCTCCTTTGAGACGTGGTGCTGGCGACTGACGCCCGACGCACCGAAAGTGGAGGCGCTGGAGGGAGCGAAAGGTGCAAAGTGTTTTGTGTCTCTTAAGTCAAAAGTGGCGCCATCTGCGGCGATTGACTTTGTCTAGTTGCTTTCCAGTGACTAGATTACATCAATGAAGTGCGAGTCTGGAAAGCCTACAAAATAGCAGTAACCTCTTCTTTGGACTCGAGAAACGTTCTCCATCCGTAAATTTCTTTAGACGCGTGAGTCAGACGTTGTGTAGTTGGTGAGTAGGACAGCTGTTTAGTTTCTTTCGTTTTCCCTTTGAGAGTCGCCGCGGGGACAGGACGGGAGGAGGGCGGTGCGGATCCCCCAGCCGGACATCCAGATTTAGGTTGCCGACGGTTTTCCTAAATGGCTGAAGGTAAACGTAGATGTAGTTTGCCTGAAAAGGTCGTCACCAATTTCCTGCCCCCGATCCACACTTGTGTCCCGTCTCCAATGACATTTTCGTCTTCGGGACGTGAAACTCTAATCCTTCACCGATTTCTGCCCTTACGAAAGCGCGTTAGTGGCCAAGAGCGGTCTCCTGATAAAATTGAGTCAATTTTTCTCTCTCATTCCAGCTCCTGCGTAACACGTTTATTAATGTTCTAGGAACTTCATTTTGATGACTATAATTCGACGTCGGCTGCATAGGAGTAATTTTTAATTTTTTTCACGCTCACTATGTATAGCTAGTGCTACTTTTTACTCAAACGTAAGATTATGATTACCCGAGCCGTTTTCATAACTATTACGGCAAGTGAAAAAGAGAGTGATATAGATAGCGAGAGGGACTTAAATGTGTATGGTAAATCCCTTCCCTCGAAAATTTCCCTCCTTCGTACCTCCTCTTTGTTATCACAGATAACGTGTCACTGATCTCATTTGAACTAAGATTGCAGTACCCGCGAGGTTTCTAGTTGCTTCCACCTCCCTGAGTGGAATGCGTAAGTTCTGGATAATGTTCACCAACCTGCAGCCTTCTGCAGTTGTCCCCTGGTAAGGAAACAGTACGTAGGTCGTGAGTCTGTTATTCTTAAGACTGTTGTAAACTGTTAGCGAAGAACTGTTAGTGTATCAATAATTAAATTTTGGACTGATTTCTTTAAACGGGATGCCACTCTCTTTTTATTAGCAGAATACTAGAAACTTTACGAATCGCAAATAATTTCCATCCTTCACAGCCGGCCGTAGTGGCCGAGCGGTTCTAGGCGCTACAGTCTAGAACCAGGCGACCGCTACGGTCGCAGGTTCGAATCCTGCCTCGGGCATGGATGTGTGTGATGTCCTTAGGTTAGTTAGGTTTAATTAGTTCTAAGTTCTAGGGGACTGATGACCACAGCAGTTAAGTCCCATAGTGCTCAGAGCCATTTGAACCATCCTTCACACTTTCATAGAAAATAAATAAAATAATGACGTACGTGGTTGCGTAATTAAATTTTCACCCCGAAGCGGAATGTGCGCTGACGTGAAACTTCCTGGGATATTAAAACTGTGTGCCGGACCGGGGCTAGAGCTCGGGGCCTTTGCCTTTCGCGGAGAATTGCTCTACCCTCTGAGCTACGCACGCACGACCCGCCCTCACAGCTTTTACTTCCACCAGTACCTCATCTCCTACCTTCCAAAATTCACAGAAGCTCTCCTAAAAACTTGCAGGACTGGCATTCGTGGAAGGAAGGATAGTGCGGAGACTTGGCGTAGCCACGGCTTGGGGGATGTTTCCCGAATGAGCTTTTCACAATGCAGCGGAGTGTGCGTTGAAATGAAACTTCCTGGTGGATTAAAACTGTGAAGTATGGAAAGGTAGGAGACGAGGTACTGACGGAAATGAAGCTGTGAGGACAGGCCTTGTGTCGTGTTTTGGTAGCTCAGGCGGTTGCTTGAGAAAAGCACAGTTCCCGAGCGCGAATCTCGGTCCGGCACACAGTTTTAATCTGCCAGGAAGTTTCATACCAGAGCAGATGTCGCTGCCAAGTGAAAATTCCATGTTGTGTGGGTTATGTTATTTCTTTATAGATCGCGCGTCAGCGATTCCCTATACGCCAATACCCTATAGGCATACACTGATCAGCCAAAACATGACTACTTCCCACTTGAGGCTCGCCAGGCCGCAAGGAAAGTACATAAGCGGGGCATAGACGAATGGGAATCATTCCAGCGACGATACAGGCCGTAAATGGGGAAATCCACAGACATACTCGGACTGTGACAAAGGATAGATAGTTATGGTTATGCGCCTGGTAGCAAGCAACTCAGAAGCTCAGAAGGAGATCATAGTTGTTCGCAATCTGCTGTCGTGTGCATCTACGGAATGTGGTGGAGAGTGAAATCAGGAGTAGGTGACACGGTGTTGGATGTCCAGGCCTCAATTTGTCGCAGATCTACGGAAGGGGCCAGTGCTGGTGCAGGTACGAGTGCTTCGGAGCACGCCTCTCAGCGCACATTGTTGAACAAGAGGCTCCGTTACAGACGACCCCTGCCTGTTCCCATGTTGGTCCAACAACATCGTCATTTAAGATTGCAGTAAGCACCAGATCATCGAGATTGGACCGTGTATCAGTGGAAACGTGTCATCTTGTCGGAAGGATCATGTTTCTTGTCACACCAGGTCGATAGTCGTGTCCGGATATGCCGTCATCCAAGCGAACGGCAGCACGACACACGCACTGCGCCACGTATGCAGGCCGGTGGGGGCATCATCATCTTAACGGGATCTGTGGTAGCAGCAGCTGTGGACTGCGTGGACATTATTGCGCTCCACCTGCACGACTTCGTGCGTGTTGTCATCTCCTGTATGGCGATGGCGTCTTCCATAAGAAACACTGCCCGTGACACAAGGCTAGAAGTGTTCTACAGTGGTTTGAGGAGCGTGATAGTAAGCTCGTGTTTATCTTTGCCACTAAATTTGCGTGATCTGAACCGAAGGAAACACATATAGGACGCTGTCGGACGTCTGCTCTGTGCCCACATCCAACGGGCCCTAATTTACGGGAAGCGCGTGGCCTGAGCACATACTGCTTGTCACGTACGTCCGAAACGTACCAAGGACACGACGAATCCACGGCACGCAAAATCGCTGCCGTATTGTGTACCAAAGGTGGAACAAGACGTTATGAAACACGTACCCGTAGTGTCTTGGCTCCTCAGCCTGTTTGCTCGGGCTTCAGTTTCCAGTATATTCCCGATTGGCGTAGGCAATTAGTGTTGGGTGTTTCACTGCATTTAAGTTTGCGCTTTTTTGGAAGCGTGATTTTTAAGTAAAAGCGATGACCCCAGTTTCCAGTTTTTGTAATGTTCGCCTATACTTTACGGTTCACAAAAGATATCTACCTTTACTAACTGCTTGATGTGGAGATGACTCAGTCTCTTTGCTCTGAAAAAGTTCTGATCCTATCGGTACGTTCATATACGTGCGAGATTTGGCGAGATCTGTGTTGTTAAGCACATTAGCGCTACGCATTATTTTGCTGTTCACTTTTATGACTCTTTTAACTGTTGTGTGTACACATCTTGTGAAGAAACTATAAACTTAGTGACTATGGTGCCAAAAAGGTTGCAGGAGTCTCTATAACTTTAGGAAACATAAAGTTAAACCATGTAAGTATTTGTTACCAAGATATTGTAAAAAACTAACGACCAAGGTACTTCGTAATGTAACTACGAGTTTTTAATTAATTGCATCTGCTTGCTTATTGTTTTAGCGTTTACAAGGCAGTCACTGAAAAAAACTCCTCTTTGCATCCCAAGAAACACCGAGCGTAAGCTCTGCTCAAAGTGCAGCGGACCTGGCGTGGCATGGCCACCGTCTCGTTCCTGGCGTGAAGCGTAGGATCAGAGCGACTTACCGTCTTACAAAATTACTCGGGTTCTTTTTCCGAGGTATTTATTTTCAGATTTGCCTTCTGTCATCATGCAACAAATGCGGCAACAGTACGGGAGGAAACTTTGTCCCTATCAATTCTTCGCGGAAAATTTACCATACTCTCTTCCGCCTGTTATGACGTTAACCGTTTCATATACTTTTAATTGGCCGTCGCCCAACACCACATTGAGCACTTTCCCAATGTTTATATATATGACTTCTCTTCGAGGTGGCGCACACTGAACTCGCATTCGGGGGGGGGGGGGGGGGGGCGGTTCAAATCCGCGTACGTCCATCCTGATTTAGGTTTTCCTTGATTTTCGTAGATCGCTTCAGGCAAGTGCTGGAATGGTTCCTTTGAAAGGGCACGTCCGATTTCCTTCCCTAATCCCAGCTTGTGTTCCGTCTCGAATGACCTCTTTGTCAACTGGACATAAACACTGATCTCTTCCACGTTCTCCTCTTCGCGGATGCCCATCGCCTGGATCGTTTTCAAGAGGCGTAACGCCCACGTTTAATTTCAGCTGCTATTTTCTAACTTCTGAAAATGATGGAGCAGGCGCATCGTAACATTTGGACGAATTCCTGCTAACGATAAAACGTCCTAAACAGATAATATTCTTACAGTGTAGTGTTCCAGTTTTATCCATTTGACCAACTCCATCCCTCAATCACCTACCCGAAAACAGAATTTGATTAATGTATGTTCCGAAGTGAAATCGTTTCTCCTGTATTTGACGCGTGTCATCGCGCCATATGCTGTGAGCTGATTTCGTCCAGTGTGGCATTTTTCGTGTTGTGACGCGACAGGTTTTTCTAGCCAACATACTACGCTGGGGTGCCATCCATTAATGATACAGGAAACAGTGTTTTATTACTTAGTCAGTTACAAGACGAAAAGGTAAACCAACAATCAAGGTTTATTGACTGGGACCATACTATCAGGAAACATACCCCAAGGAGCTACTACATTTCACTTTGAGAATTAATATTGCTCTTCCTAGCGTTTTCCTGCGTAAGCCACAGAACGCAAAACGTTAACATTGTTTCAGTCCATTACAAATGTTGGCGACACAGCGCACACCGAGCGTAAATTAACTATGGGTGTCTGCTCACTAATGACAGCAGTCCTCGGTGTAACGACTTTGATTAACAGTTTAAAGTATTCAAATCTATTCTTCGGCTCGTAGCAGTGTGTTGGCAGTGGTAACGTCAGGTGATCCTGTAAAGAAAATGAAATACATTAATACTGGTGCAATACCGCGCGGGATTAGCCGAGCTGTCTAAGGCGCTGGCTGGTCCCAGGGGAGGTTCGAGTCCTCCCTCGGGCATGGGTGTGTTTTTTTGTCCTCAGGATAATTTAGGTTAAGTAATGTGTAAACTTAGGGACTGATGACCTTAGCAGTTTAGTCCCATAAGATTTCACACACATTTGAACTATACTGGTGTAAGTGACTGTACCGTACTTCCATGCGTATCAGTAGTGTATACATAATGTCTAGAGTAGATGTCCAGGTGTGAGTGCACACGCAAATTTATGAGCTTGCTCAGACGATATGAAAGGTGGGAACGTGAACAGTGAAGGTGAATACATAAACCTAGTACAAGAACTAAATGCCCAGTTTACCGCGAGCGCACATCTCAGCCCGTACAAAGTTATTAAGTGCACCTCAGTTCAAAGAAATTACTAAAAATCAACGATATAAACTTGATGTACGTGCCTGATGGAGACTTCGCCAATTTTTATACGTTAACGCGAGAGAAATGGAGCATAATATTGGAGGCCACTTGTTACGCCGGTCTTCTCGGTGAAGCACTGCAGTAAATTAAAAAACACAAGGTAAACGGAGAAGAATCCTGCAGTACGCGAACACACGAAAGACAGGGCGTTTCCGAGAAACTCGTGGGACCGATGATGCTATCTGTCGAATTTAGGGGCTGAAAGGAGGGTGAGGAAGAAGCGGCAGAGAGGAGATGGTCTTCAGCTCAGGCTACCCCACCTGCAGTAACGCTCGCCGGACCCTCACTACTGTAGCCACGGTGCACTGCGACCTGGCCGGTGTGACGGCCTGCACCGCCACGCAGCCACCCCAGTGCCCAGTGCTGCCGGCACTGTAGCTCAGCGTGTTCGGTCAGAGGGTTAGCTGCCCTCTGTAATAAAAAAAACTGAGTTAATCGATCAACAACGAACTTAAACAGGTGTCTTACGACGCCCGCCCCGTTCAGATCAAAGAACGAAAACGAACAAAATGAGATTAAAAAAAAAAAGTGTGCCATGCCCTGGGTGAGTAGAGCCTCCTGCCGCCCTGTTAGCGGTTCACACTGCGGCTCGTTACGGCACAGCAGTTGCGTGCTTCCATCCTGGCCGCCAACTGCGATCACTTTGTGCATTTGCAATAGCATTTTTATGTGACCGAGCTACGTGGCTAAGGTCGTCGTAAGACACTAGTCTCGCATTGGCGAGGTATGCGGTTCACGTCCCGCCTAGTTTCAGGTTTTCCGTGGCTCCCCTAATTGCCTTAAGGCAAATGCCGGCTTTGTTTCTCTGGAAAGGTCAAGACCGATTTCCTTCTCTGTTTCGAAATTGTTAGAGTGTGATGCCTGCGTCGTCAACAGTACGTTTAACGTTACTGTGCCTTTTTTGTGTCTGTGCGGATAGCCAGTCGCGTCATACAGTTTGAACTTCGCCTTTATGTCACAGAAACTAAAATGGGAGGGAAAACAACCCATCGTATTTCTAACGAATATGGACTTCTTACGTCAGTATGGTATAAAAACAATAGAGTAACGCCACTGGAATTCATCAAAAAACCGAATGAAATGAAAGAAACATAATCTGCATGGCAAAACACGCCAGCTGTGCATGTGGCAAAAAAATCAGTCATTGTCTAACACTGCCGCAATTATTTTCACGTGGCTCGAGGAATGATTGATTTAGCTGTTCCATCGAACCAGCTAACGCTCCGAGGGCGGTCGTTTATAACGCATGCGATGGTTCGCGTTTCAGCACTACAGTCGCAATCAGGAAACTAACCAGTTTGACTGATGCAGACAAGAAGCACTTCTTCCGACAGGAAGTCGTATCTTACTAACTTTGGTCCAGCTGGATCAAGGGAGGTTGAGGCGAGCCAGTTCTATACGAGGGTCGCGGTTGTCAGTAAGGCTGTGAGAGTGTGTTTGTGACCGCTCTTCAAAAATGGCTCTGAGCACTATGGGACGCAACATCGTACGTCATAAGTCCCCTAGAACTTGGAATTACTTAAACCTAACTAACCTAAGGACATCACACACACCCATGCCCGAGGCAGGATTCGAACCTGCGACCGTAGCAGTCCCGCGGTTCCGGACTGCAGCGCCAGAACCGCACGGCCACCGCGGCCGGCTGACCGCTCTTGTCTCAACACTTGATCAGGTGTAAAAATCACAAATCAGACCAATAAGGCGAATGTAACATTGCTAGAGCAGGTGTTCGCAGCGTACTCGCATTTATTCTCCATAAAGTTCCAGCAAGTCTTTGCAGTAGCTTCATACGATTAAAGCTTAGCGGGAAGTTTTCGAAGATGGTGTGAATAGGTTAATCGGAGGCCTGTGGTCAGACCTGCGACTAAAAGATGGGAATGTGCTGATTCGGAGAAATCGTCTGACTGGGAGACTTAGCACAGAAAGCGTTGAATCCAGTCGGCAGGTACAGTGGACCTTACAAAAGGTGGACTGTTGTGTAGAATCAAAGATTTCCACCTCGAGAAGCCTGTGCTAACGTGGGAGGAGTCGAAAAGCCGTGAAGTCTTTTTGTCTATAAATTTTTTTCCGTTTTGTCTTCGGACAAAAAGCACTAATACGCTTCTTGTTGCGCGTTAAATTTCCTACATTTTGCACGTAATTTTTCTTACCAAGACATAAAGCTTTTGAAGAACGATAAAATTCCTTAATCATAAAAAACTATAAAAAGACAGGATTCCGGATTATACTTTAATTCCACAACTTTTTAAAAAAGTGTTATTGTAGGCGCGTAAGTGTCAACGTTTAACGTAGACAAGAAACCCCCATTGTCTCCTCCACAGTCCTGCTCATCAATGCGATGCTCATTTCTACTAAGGCTGCGTACAAATAACAAAACACGCAGGTTTTTCATTGTAAATGCTTCCAGTTTTCGAAGTTTAACAATCCGTAGAACACCCACCCGCGGTCCCTTCCTTCAGTGAGATATTTATTCAGTAGAAGTATATAACTACATAGAAAAAAAACAATTTTTGCAGGAAGAGCGTCAGGCTGGATCTGGGAGGTACGTACAGGGATGTGGAGCCAACCCGACTCCAGTACCGGGGCCAGCTGCACTAGGTTTCTCGGTTGAGAATCCATGGCGCAAAAGGGCGATCCGGGTGGCCCCACAGATTCTCAGTTGGGTTTGGAAGCAGGGAGTTTGGTGGCCAGGCGAGTGAGGTAAACTTACCGTGGTGCTCTTCGAAACACACACATACACTGCGAGCTATGTGACACGCTGCATTGTCCTGCAGGTAGATGCCGTCTTGCATACTTGTGTTGATTCATTGCGCATTCCAGAATGGCAAGATCATGCAGGGAATGCGACGAAACTATACCGTAGACCTGTACGCTCCTTCCTCGGGCCTGGACCCTTCCGACGATTGTTGCAGTTTTTTTTTCCACTTCGTATACGCTAAGGGTATTCTGTCATCTATAAAGACCATCTGCCGCCACTTAGTGGACGTCCAGTTGCGGTATTGGCGTGCAAATTCCAGCCTTCTCTTGAATAGCAGACTACTAATTAAGTGTAGAAATAAGAAATTTGTTAGAACCAGCTGTGACTAGTTTAAGTGGCGCATGTCTACCGGCTACGCAACGGTGGCATAGTCAGAGTCAGCACTCAGAAGTGCTTAAGTACAAACGGACATGAGCTTATTGCCTCATAGTGTGCGAGAGAGGGTGTCGGAAGCACCCGATTCATCACTTACGCGACAGTGCGCAGAAGACACACAACGCTCTTCTGTAACGAGTCTTCATCTTGTAACTTCACCTAGGGATGCCACAAATACGCCTTTCAGGATGCGAAATTTGTGTAAAGGAACGCGTTAAACATTAGGCTAGCCGAGAGTATTGACAGGCTCAGGAAACGGGAGCACATTCGTTCACTCTTACGAGGGGAATCACGACATCGACTACTATTAGACACCTGCCTTCCGTTCACTCATTCTCAGAGTTAGACCACTCCAACAGAATCACTGATACCGTCAGGTCAGCTCTGCTAGTTGCAAGATGCTCTGGTGACTACGACGAGGTGTCTACAGCCGCCACACCACCTGGGAGTCCACTGCTACAAGTCCACAGCCGTGTGGATGTGGAGGAGCTGCACTCGTGCCGGTCACAGCGGTGAGTGACCGAATATGAGGACGAGGCCGATCTTACGTGGACGAAGAACCGACCTGCCCGTCTGCATGCAGAGACCGCCTCTCGGGCTGTCCTTCGTGTCGCTGCCGTGTTTTCCACCTGCACGCCATCTCGACTACTGACAACAGGAGCATGCGGATCTCTGGGGCCAAGTCTAATCGCAGCGTTACTCGTCGAGAGCACTTAGGCTCCTACAGACGTCGGTAGCCACATGGGCCGTAGCGACGCCTCGGCCACCGGGCCATCCTAGGACGAGGCCGCGGCGACGACCTCAGACAACGCCTACGCCTGAGCCTGCACATTCCTCGACGGGTGCTGAGCGCTGACGTCCCACCCTGCACCTTAGTGCGGGGCGGCCTCTACACAGACGCTGCTACGCAGCGCCGGGAAGAAGTCCGAGTGATTGTAAAACTCTCATTAGTAAGTGGTTGTTAATCGAGCGATGTCTCATTAGCGCCCCGGCGCTCCGAGAGATCACTCACCCTCACTCTTCGCTCGACCTCCTGATAACGCGACCCGTAGTCCGGGTCGCTACACTTCGTCGCCGATGTACAACAGTCGGCACGGGTCCGTGGACTAGGCGCCTGCTGGGAGGCCCGTACGCAGCAATGTCCGCCGAACGGCCGTTGAGGAAACACTGTTGGTAGCCCCTCGATTCACCTGGGTAATCAGTTGTTCAACAGTTGCAAGTCTATTAGCCTGCACACATCGCCACAGCCGGCGTTCACCCACTGTCATCTGTGGCCCGCGGTGCACCATAGTTGCCTTGACATCGATTTTGGATAGGTCCATTTTGCCATGCATGGTATAGTTTTAACCACAGTGGTACACAACAGTTTAGAAACGTAGCCGTTTTGGAAATGATTCAACCCTTGGCCGGAAAGCCAATGATCGTGCCCTTTTGGACATCAGATAAATAACCCCGTTTCCGTTTTACGAAAACGATTGCGCCGTTTCCCCCGACACGCTTTATACAACCTCCACTGCAAACGCTGGCACCAGCCGCCTGTGAGTGGTTATAGCAAGTTGACGTCGAACACGTTAATGTGACTGGACCGCGTATTTAGTAGAATGTCATCTCTTACCAGAGCGTTGTACACTCTGAAAACGCAAGTTACTTCTAATGAAAATGGAATAGGCTATGAAATCACACAAAACAATACTTCTAAACATATTTGGGGCAAACAAATCAGCTTCTTCCTCCTCAGCGACGATGTCGGTTCGAATTTTCCCGTTGTCGTAGTCCCCCCCCTCCCACAACATCCCCCTCGTTGAGGATCCGCTCGGACAAATTCTCGCTGGTATGGCAACTACAGTGTTTCCAAATGACAGAGTTCACTGGAGTCCCCCTTTTTTTTGCAACTGCAGACACTTCGCTGTACCCTATCCTACATTCGCAAGAAATGATTTTCAGTTGGCAGTCTGAAGCTCCATTTTTCGTTGTTGTTATTGGAATCACCCCTCCTTTTGTTGCTCCCACTGCCAAACTGATGGAATCATTTTTTCGTTACTGATCCGTATTTGTACTTTTAGGCAGGCACGAGGAGGACGGTACTAGGCGGAGTCTCAGTTACGCGGCAGTCTCGTAAGTCGGTATCCGAATTTTGCCGCAGACTCAGAGACTTGGTAGCGAAGGTCGTTCAGCCTAACTGAGGTCGTTTCTCCACAAAACAGTGTCACAAGCAAACTCTCCCTTGCTTCAAAAAGTTGACATCAAGATGCGTCAGGGCTTTTTGAAAGTACCAAGTCAGACAGAGAAGAATTTTTATTGTAAATAGTGCTGACTTTTTTAGTCCCTTGTCTGTAGTAGTTGTAGCTGTGCCACATCCATTAAGTGATGCTATTCTTCAGGCTCAAGGAGTGGTGAAAGTTCGGAAAACCACACACTCAGCTCCTCAATATCACGATTATATCTGGTTACACGGGAAGGCATCATATCTACATGTTGTTCAGCCTAACTCAATGAACGTCTCTATTTGTTCGTTGACTTGCTGAAAGTGTAGCATACTCAAAGTTGCCCCGGGACAGAACACAATCCGTTGTGCCCCGACCGTGAATAAGTGAGTAAGCTCTCCTAGGCTCTTCACAGCCGTCACTAAGACCTACTCAGTGGTCGTGTCTGATCAGACGCCCGACCATATCTTCTTCGACTGTGAATGTACGAAGTTCCTGAAAATCCATTTTGTCTTTTCAGGATACTGACGTCTTACTGGTACGGATGTGACTCTCAGCACATCACCAGCAGCATACAAGTAGGGAAACATTTCTTCGACACATTCGACATGCAGGCTCCAATCCGTCCTCGGTTTACATTTCGATGGTTTTGTTTTCATTAGGGTACTCATGCGGATATATTGAACCCATATCGTATCAGTTACACCACAGTAATATGTGAAGAAGTGCTGGCTTGAGCAATACCTCAGGCATTGGTGGAGGGCAGAGGGTACCGACAGTTGCGCGTCTCCTAATGACACTGTTCCACCTGCCCACCGAAGTCTCCAACCCATGCAGATCTAATCATCTCACTTTTGGGAAGGGGGTTCTTGGGTTTGATAAACATTTACCATTGGACTCACGTAAAATTAAGCTTTCAAAAATTTTGTCAAATTGGAGTAGTAATGCTAAATCTGGCACGTTTACAGTTTTCAGATAATTTGAGAAATCTGCCGTTCCTTTGAAGCTCGGTAAGTATCTTTTGTAAAAAGACGTCTGCTCATTGCAGGCAGTAGATTTAACGCTCTACGAGGAAGGTCTAGTACTTTTAGTCGTAGAACGCAGAAAGAAAATGCCTGAAAAAAAGGAGCCAAAATTCCGCGTTTTTTCCTAAGTTTGCGCAGATAGGCTCTCTTTTCCTTGGTACCTGGCGACTATACAGTTGTGGTCTGAGTCTGGAGTGGCGGGCGCTTGTTACGATCCGAGACAGCGGCCAGCCACGCGTTGCTCGTGAAAATGTGACCCTCCTCGTCATCCTAAATGCACGCTCCATCATCACTCGCCAAGTGTTAACCGGCTTTCGGCTCAGTTACCTTACTGCCTCGCGGCGTTTAACTGTGCTAACAGCATCAACAAACCGGATGATATATTAGCGAACTTTACACTTATTTGGAACCTAGTGGCAGATTAAAATGCTTACGCTTTCTCCTGGAAGTTGCAGCTGGGGAAGCTTCAGTGTGGTTTGAGACTACAGAAATAGAGCTTTCACTCATTCTGCCAGAAAATGAGGCTTACATGCTGAAGGCAAGCACGTTGTCGAACTTATCTTGGGGCATGGATTAAACATACGACTTAAGTTTGGGGAGGGCAGCTGCCAGTTACAGATTTATAGCAAGAATAATGGAAAAGAGGGACAAGATTCAAGGAAGAATTCTTTTACTCGCAAGTGATTGGACGATTCGGCTCGAGTGCGTCCGAGAAATACCCTAAAAACTAACAGACAGGCGTTGTTCGTCGCGGAGAACACTTTCCAGGGCAGGTGAAGAAACGTCTTATAGTAGATACCCGACTCTGCGGCGCCGCGATTCCAACCAGTTCCGGCATGCCAGCCGCGGGCCGCCAGAAGCTGCTTACTCCTTTTCGGAAAAAAAAAAATCGTGACAAAGCACACGTTTGGACGCAACGGAATCTCTAGAAGACTCGACAGTAAAGGAATTTTGTTTATAGAAATCACTTCCGCAACATAATAGATCTGAGAAATTTAAGAATCGACCCGTTGTTTTTACACTCGAGCAGGAATGCGTTTACCAGCTATTATAGTGTGTAGGTGGTGTGACGGCTGCACGATCACATCGCAGTGAACTTCTGTGCGTGGTTTCGAAAAGAATTTTTTGAACCTTATTTACCTTTTGACTAGAAAATGAAAGCGGCAACGAAACTTATGTTTTATTATTTTTAGTAAAATGAATTGGGAACAGAGTAAAAAGATGACCTGCGTACTTGGAGGGAGGGGAGAGGGAATCCTTCCTTGTGTGTTAGGGACGATTAAAGGAACCTCTCCAGACGACAACGGAGACACGTTCCAAGACGTGCACGACTCTGTGCGCCGCGGCTACCGACTCGGCCCCTTCTTAGCGGGCTGCAGTGCGCCAGACGCGCCGCGAGGTACACCCGCCGCTCCCGAGACGTGCCGGGGAGAACTTTGCTGGCGGGCCCGGATCAGCGGCGTGATTCGCTCTTCAGATGACGTACCATACGATTTGTGAAACTCACAGAACCGAATTACTTGCGCCGTTTGCTTTGTGAGTGACATACAGTTCCCGTGTTTCTTCCTCCTCGTCGTGGCGGCAGTTGTGCAGCTGCTGAGTTCTCGGGAGAGTGTGTAGGAGCCGCTGAGGGGGCAGCGCGCCCACCGTGGTAGAAGGAAGTCGCAGCGCTGTGAGAAGGCGCGCTCTGCTTTTCGACAATCTGCGTCAGCGTAGAACCGCACAGAGACGCACACGCCATTTACGAGGACTGGCGGAAAAAAAGAAACAAGGCTTTATGGTGCAAACTTACGAGCTACAAATATGTTCAGATAGTGACAGTCGTCTGTAAATCAGGAGGGTTACGAATATTGTCGAATTTCAGCGACAAAAACGATTTGTGTGTGGAATAAAATCGCCAGGGCTATTAGCAATTTCACACATGTGGGACAAATTTCAGACACACGACACTTGTATATTGTGTACAAGGGGACGTAAGGAAGATCTTTCGTAGTGAGAAATAGCACTTTCTCCGATATGCTGGTAGAATACTTACACGCTCGCTATAGATACAGCATGCCATGTACACACAAGACTTACGTCTGCTGACACAAATATGTGTCCGGCCATCCACACTACGTTTTCTGTGGTTTCCGTAAACGCTTAAGGAGAGAATGCCGGGACGGTTCCTTTAGATGGTCGCGCCCTAGTTATTTCATCCTACAGAACTTATGCTCTGTCTCTACCGTACAAGTTTTCGATGGTGCTGAGTCACGGTCAGACAACATTCTTTGAAAGAATACACCGCCATTTGACTGTACATTACTGTATTTTTCTTCTGGACAAGCTATATTTCAGCATTTACGCCGTTATCGAGTACAATGCTGAAATTTCTTAAACCATTAACACGTTTATCTGGTAAAGTCAGTCCACAGCAGGTAAACAAGACTAGCGCATTACAGTGACGTCAAAGAATGTTTCTTTGAGGTTACTTCAATAGGTACATCTTAAAGGCATGTGCTAGTCTTATTTACCTGCTGTGGACTGACATTACCAGATATGACGTGTGACGGTTTAAGAACTTCTAGCAATCTACTCGATAACGGCGTAAAAGCCGAAATATAGATTCTACAAAAGAAAAACACGGTAATATATAGTCAAATGGCGGTGTATTCTTAATTTTTTTAAAAAATTTCAAGTCTACGGTGGGGCGGCCAACCTTCCTCTTCCTTCATTTTCAACAGGACGGATATCCGCAATTGTCGTCCTCGTGCTCGTTGTAGTCTTTGTCCGTGCCCCTCTCGCTTTTTCCGGATTCAGTTTCGATTATACCCTACGTTTGGGGAACCACAAAAAATGAAACTTGCAGTTTTTCACAAAACAAGTACACATAATATACGAACCGTAGCGATTCGCGGTTAAACGTCTGCCAACAGTAGCAAATTACACGACCGCCAGTCCCGAAACCCAGACGCCGACCTACACTCCACTCCGCTCGATTGCAAACCACAGATCACCGCAAGGCAAAGATGCCTCACAAGCGACAGAGCTACGGGAAGGTGCAAACGTGTGCCAGAATCGCTGTGGACGCTTTGGGAGCCGTTCCTGATGCAGCACGTCGCCGCAGTCAGGCGTGTCCTGACTTGCAGGATGGCCATTTTCATTCTTTCTGCCTGTGCAGCCGCTGCCGCCTGGCTCGCCACTGCTGACAAGTGAGGCCCGACTGCCGGGAACCGCTATCATGCGGGCCGGAAGCAGGAATCTGGGAGCGCTCTGTATCTCCAGCTGCGTCCTAGTCACTGAAAAGAGCGGCTGTTCCAGACGCGGCGAAATATTGCCACTGACAACAGATTCAGTGTGTTCGCTGTAGACTTCCCCTCTGTGAATTAGCCTTTGTTTGGTCACGTACTGCTGTGCTCTAGAAGTCCACTTATCCTGGCTGGCGAAAGCATACAGTGTACTAGAATTACCCCGCCCCCCTCCTCCTGTTTTATTCTCTGATAGTATCCAGAAAGAGTGAGTTTATCTCTTCTTAGCGTCGGGGTCGTTACACAAGATGTATGTATGTTGCGTACTTCTGGACTGATTTTGGCGGGGCTTCCTAATTTTGTGAGTAGGGTTCTCTACGATATACTAGGTATCACTTGTGACGTTCCACATTGCAGTTCGTTGACCGTCGGGCGCTGATAACCTCGCTGTTGTGCGCCCTAAAACACTACTCATCATCATCATCATCGTGACCGTTTTTGTGATACTGTCACGCCGACCGAACAATTCACAGTTCGTTTTCTAGTGTTTCGTATCTCTTTTGTGAAGTCTACAGTGCCAGAGACCCAAACCAACCAAAATTTTCGCGCTTGGATGCTTATTACCTACTTGTTATGTATTTCGGCCTCAGTCTCTCAGGTGGTGCCTTTACCGTATCCCACTTATACTGCCGTCCCCAGAGGAAAGAAAAAGGGGGATAACATAATACTAGGAAACTCATCACAAATCAGACTAACTTTGATACACAACTATATTTACGTCAATACATCACTCAGTAACTCCTTAACTGCAGGCCTGGAGAAGAGTTCGTAGTCTAAACGTAACTGCACCACGATTGTTGGCACTGGGCGCTACTGTTAATGATGTATTAGTTTAAGATTGAAAATGCTGTGAGAGAGGCGCTCCTCAGAGTGGAAACTAGTAACCATCGCCGTATATAATCTAGACGTACGTCCCCCTGTGGGTCCGGGGTTAGAACAGGCCCGAGGTATCCCTGCCTGTCGTAAGTGACGACTAAAAGAAGTCTCATACTTTCCGGCCCTATAAGTCCAGGTTCCATTTTATAGTTTGACCTGCCACTTTCCAAATTCTACGGACGTGCGGGCCATATGGTGCATGATTTATCCATAGTGCCCTTAGATTCGATCTCATGAACCTCTTGTAATGGTTTTGCATCTCCACCTGCAATTCAACTATTTGAGCGAGGACACTTTCTGAGTATGTCATCTTCTTCCGTTGTCTCCTCTCTTCATTCGCCCCCACGACAGTATTGGATTTCTCAGCGCCCAATATCCAGCACGGTAGACAGTCTGTTGTGGTGGGACCATCATGTACCCATTTGGTGGTAGCCCCCTGACAACACAGGGATCGCACTGCTGATGCCTGAGCTGTAAACTCCCCACGTATGCCAAGGAGTACATGCCTGTCTTCCTGCAGCATCAGGACTCCCAGCAACAGCCATCATGCCAGGTGGCCTTTGCTGTGGCTGGGTGGCACCCGTGGAGAGACCCCTGATCAGAGTGGGTGGCATCAGGGCGGGTGATCCACAATGAAACGGACTAAGTCATCTCTTGCTGGCGCCAGCAGTCTCTTAAGAAGGGCAAGATCGAGTACAATGCTGACAGATATGACTCTAAATCGTTTCCCTCCCTCGCTACGCCATGGGAGGACCGTGGGGCTACAGAAAGAAGAGAGCCATATTCGCCTCGGTAGTTAGTCTGTAGCAGAATGGATGGGGACTCCTTTCTACCTATGAAGCCTCAGTTTTTTGTTTAACATCTTGAGGATAAGTTTGGGAAAGTGACAGCGCTGTTCAAGATGAGAAGTGGTGCAGTCTTGATTCAGACAGCGTCCCAAGCCCAATTCCGGGCGTTTATTGCTTGTGACCGGCTGGGTGATATTCCTGTTTTCAACACTCCCCATAAAAGCCTCAACATGGTCCAGGGGATTATTTTCTATCGCGACCTCCTCTGCAGTCTGACGACGAGCTCCGCGCCAATCTAGAACGGCAGGGTGTTCATATCATCTGACGCGTTTACAGGGGACCCAAAGACAACAGGGTTGCTACCGGTGCCTTCATCTTGGCCTTGGAGGGTGATTCATTGCCTGAAAAGGTCAATGTGATTGTTTACCACAGTGACGTTAAACCATACGTTAAACCATACGTCCATCCCCCTAGGCGGTGCTGTAAGTGCTGGAAATTCGGGCACATGTCTTCCTGCTGCACTTCCAACGCCACATGTCGAGACTGCGGACGTCCACTGCATCCAGATGCTCCCTGTGCGCCTCCTCCCACGTGTATTAACTGCGGAGAGCAGCAATCACCCTGGTCGCCAGACTGCGCACTACTCCAAAAGGAGCAGAAAATCATGGAGTACATGACCCTGGACCAGTTGACTTACGAAGAGGCTAAACGTAAATTTGAACGATTACACCCAGTTCGGTTGATGTCCACATACGCTGCAGCTACATTGCCATCGCCATCACAAGTACCAGTCGTAACACACACTGTACCACAAACAGTGGGCCCTCCGCGCCTCTGGAATACATCTGCCCCCTTGGTGGTAGGCGGGAAAGTCTCCTTGCGTTGCTCCCAAAGTACCTATTTCGGGAGAAAGCTCCCCTCCCCCCCCCCAAATGCAGGGGACATCGGTCTCCTCCCCACAGCCGGTGGAGCAACAGCCTCCTCAGGCTCCACTCGTGTGGAAGGGGTCCCTTGGGACCCTCTCTCCCAAGGTCTCCACTAATGCCACAGCGGACACTCGCCAGTGGCTGATGGGAGCCAAAAACTGCTGGATGAAGAGTTTCACGGTCTTCTTCCGTGCCTGAAGCTACTTCAGAGAAGTCCTCCCAGCAAGCCTCTATAGAGAAGCAAGAGGGAGCAAATAAAGAAGTCTGTTAAGAAAAAGGACTCTCTGATGACCCGAACACCACCACTCCCTACTAGTTCTGTACCTGCGGATGAGGTGGAGATTTCGGCGTCCCTTGATTGCCTGGACCTCGCCGATGCCTCATCCACAATAGGAATTGATACAAATACTCAGTCGGTGGCAGCAGGTGACCCTGAGGCGTGACCTGCCTCCTTGCATGATCCATGCCTTCCCAGCCTCACGATAATGTCATTCTCCAGTGGAATTGCTCCGGTTTTTTCCACCCCCTGGCTGAGCTACGGCAAGTGTTAAGCTTTACACCTGCTTTCTGCATTGCCCTCTAGGGAACCTGGTTCCCGGCAATGCGGACCCCTGCCCTTCGCGGCTATAGGGGATATTGTCACGTAGAATAAGGTGTAATTAGATGAATGACGAACACTAACTTCACTTAACGAAGGTTTATTCAGCACTTGCACATACAAGAGCGCGGAGCGAACTGCCTCCTACACATAGGACAGTATATATACACCTACAGAACATTCCAGTACAATGATTCTTGACATTTGTGGATACTTCTAGAATGTACTCGAACCGAATATAGAAATTAAAATCGTACAGTCCAGGTGAGTTTTGAACTCACGACCCTCCATGCAACAGTTTAGTATCATAACCACTACACCACGGAACTACTCAGCTTCTTCTGCGACAATATAATAAGAACTGTAGCGACTATAATAGATTGTCAGATGGAGTTTGTGTTAATGTCCTGAACTCAGTATGCAGTGAACCTGTGCCCCTTCAAACCCCTGTTGAAGCCGTGACTTTCAGGATAAGGACGACGCACTAAATAACTGTGAGCAACGTATATCTTCCTCCAGATGGTGCAGTATGACTGAACGCATTGGCTGCACTGATTCATCAACTCCCTGAACCTTTCCTACTTCTGGGAGATTTTAACGCCTATAACTCCTTGTGGGGTGGCACTGTGCTTACTGGCCGAGGTAAAGATGTCGAAACTTTCCTGGCTCATGGCACTTACTCGGCCGTAGATTTATCCCTCTGCAGCCCCGTACTTCTCCCATCTGTCCACTGGAGACCCCACGATAACTTGTGTGATAGTGACCACTTTCCCATCTTCGTGACACTCCCCCAGCGCTATTTCCCCGGACGTCTACCAAGATGAGCTTTAAACAAGGCAGACTGGGAAACCTTCACCTCTGCTGTCACAGTAGAGTCTCCCCCACATGGTTTCATCGATATGGTAATTGAGCAGGTCATTACAGCAATCGTTTCTGCATGAATAGCCCGCATCTCGTGGTCGTGCGGTAGCGTTCTCGCTTCCCACGCCCGGGTTCCCGGGTTCGATTCCCGGCGGGGTCAGGGATTTTCTCTGCCTCGTGATGGCTGGGTGTTGTGTGCTGTTCTTAGGTTAGTTAGGTTTAAGTAGTTCTAAGTTCTAGGGGACTGATGACCATAGCTGTTAAGTCCCATAAAAAAAAATCGTTTCTGCGCCGGAAAACACGATCCCTTGTTTTTTAGGGTGCCCCGGCGAAAGTCAGTACCTTGGTGGTCACCGGAAATCGCTAAGGCCATTAAAGAGCGTCGGCGAGCTCTACATCGACATAAGCGGCACCCTTCCCTAGAGCACCTAATAGCTCTTAAACGGCTCCGTGCCCGCGTTCGCCAGCTTATAAAAAGACGTGTTCGGAGGGGTACCATAGGGTGCCATACGTCACCTTCCCAAGTCTGGGCAAAGATCAAACGTGTTTGTGGGTACCAGACCCCGGCAGGTGTTACTGGCATTAACATGGCGTGTTATCTAGCGAAGCAAACGCAATTGCCGAGCACTTTGCTAAGCACTATGCTCGAGCCTCCGCGTCAGAGAATCATCCCCCAACATTTTGCACCCTCAAAAGGCGGATGGAAAGCAAAAGCCCTCTCGTTCATTGAACGTCATAGTGAACCCTATAATGCTCCATTTACAGAGTGGTAGCTCCTCAGCGTCCTTGCACATTGCCCCGACACAGCTCCTGGACCAGATGGGAACTGATGATCAAACATTTCTCGTCCGACTACAAGCGACATCCCCTCGTCATCTTCAACCGGATCTGGTGCGATGTGGCCTTTCCATCGCAGTGGCGGGAGAGCACCGTCATTCCAGTGCTCAAACCCGGTAAAAACCCGCTTGATGTGGACAGCTATCAGCCCGTCAGCCTCACCAACGTTCTTTGTAAGCTGTTAGAACGTAGGTGTGTGCCCGCGGTTGTGTTGGGTCGCGGAGTCACGTGGTCTACTGGGTCCATGCCAAGGCGGTTTCCGCCAAGGTCGCTGTACTATTGATAAACTAGTTTCCCTCGAGTCTGCCATCGGAACAGCCTTTCCAGGCGCCAACACCTGGTTGCCGTCTTTTTTTGATTTACGAAAAGCTCACGACACGACCTGGCGACGTCATATCCTTGCCACATTGTATGAGTGGGGTCTCCAGGGCCCGCTCCTGATTTTTATCCAAAATTTCCTGTCGCTCCGTACTTTCTGTATCCAAGTTGGTGCCTCCCACAGTTCGCCCCATATCCAGAATAATGGGGCCCCGCAGGGCTCTGTATTGAGTGTATCTCTATTTTTATTGGCTATTAACGGTCTAGCAGCAGCTGTCGGGCCGTCGATCTCACCTTTTCTGTATGCAGGTGACTACTGCATTTCTTACTGCTCCACCAGTACTGGTGTTGCCGAGCGGCGCCCAAGAACAGGGAGCCATCCACAAGGCGCAGTTATGGGCTCTAGCCCAAGGCTTCCCCAATTTTCAGCCTCGAAGTCGTGTGTCATGCACTTCTGTCGGCGTCTTACCGTTCATCCGGAACCAGAACTTTAATGACGATCCACTCACTGTAGTGGAGACATACCGATTCTTAGGACTGGTTTGGGACGCCTTATTGAAGTGGCTTTCTCATCTTCGTCAGCTGAAGCAGAAGTGCTGGCAGCACCTCAGTGCCCTACGCTCCCTGAGCAACACCAATTGGGGTGCAGATCGCTCTACTCTGCTGCAACTCTACAAAGCCCTTGTTCGATCCCGCCTTGACTATGGGAGTCTGATTTATGGTTCGGCAGCGCCTTCAGCGTTGCATTTTCTCGACCCTGTGCACTATTGTGGAGTCCGACTAGCGACAGGAGCTTTTAGGACGAGTCCGGTGACCAGCGTACTGGTGGAGGCTTGTGTCCCTCCATTGCAGATCAGACGCGCACAACTGCTCCAGTTGCGTTGTACACATTCATAGTTGATTGGCGACTCCATGGAGTGTTCTGTGCACCACGACCAGATAATGGATACAATTGGAAGGAGAAACTGTGGTGTCACCGCCAGACACCACACTTGCTAGGTGGTAGCCTTTAAATCGGCCGCGGTCCGTTAGTATACGTCGGACCCGCGTGTCGCCACTATCAGTGATTGCAGACCGAGCGCCGCCACACGGCAGGTCTAGAGAGACGTCCTAGCACTCGCCCCAGTTGTACAGCCGACTTTGCTAGAGATGGTTCACTGACAAATTACGCTCTCATTTGCCGAGACTATAGTTAGCATAGCCTTCAGCTATGTCATTTGCTACGACTTAGCAAGGCGCCATTATCATTTGCTATTTATCTTGTGATGCCTGTACCGTCAGACCGATGTTCACCAATTATGGATTAAAGTTAAGTATTCCAACAGCTACGACCTTTTTTGCTAAAGTCTAACTTCCTTAAATGCTCCAGACCTCACGCCAGCCTGCGTGAGCTTAAACGCGTGCCTTTCGGCTTCCTCAGAGTGGCTTGGTTGTCTTGCCAAGTCACAACAGAAACAGCATTGGTCGTATTTTTTTTTTTTTTATTATCCGCAAAATCGATTTTCGGTGACCGAAAATTGATTTTGCGGATAATAAAACAAAGAAAAAAATACGAGCAATGCTGTTTTTCCTTCCAATTGTATACGTTCATAGTTCTCCTGAGCATCCGAATTACCGTCTCCTTTTCCCATCCATGGCGGTTCCTCTCCCTCATCGGAGGCCCAGGTCAGTGCTTAAGATTGCAGTTCTCGTCCGATCTCATTTGCCTGAAGTGGAGTCCTTGTCCTTACCGCCTATACTCAAGGTCCACTCACATTCACCTCCACGGTGTACACCTAGGGCGAAGTTTCTCCTGGACCTTTCACATGATCCTAAGGACTCAGTTAACCCCGCAGCCCTCTGCTCTCAATTCCTCTCGATTCGTGGCATGTACTGGGACAGTGAAGTGGTTTACACAGAGGACTCGATGGCTGATGGTCATGTTTTCTTCGCGTATGTTCATGGGGGACATATTGAACAGCACTACTTGCCAGTTGGCTGCAGTGTCGTCGTCGCCGTCGTCGTGGTCGTCCCCTCAGCCCCACCCTTGCCCCGGCCCGCCCTAGCTCTCAGGGAAATGAAGAAAACACAGTATAGTCATTTACGTACTTTTTTGTGGGGGAGGGGAGGGGGGGTCAGAACTCAAACTTTTTTGGTACTACTTAAAAGTCTCCATTCGTCTTCGAAAATATTAAATATTCGATACTGCACGCCTCCAGGTGCAGCCCTCTTCCACCGTATGGGCGTCCTTGGCTCACGACCCGTCCTCAGTGGCAGAAATGAAGCTGTGAGGACGGGTCGTGAGTCGTGCTTGGGTAGCTCAGTTGGTAGAGCACTTGCCCGCGAAAGGCAGAGGTCCCGAGTTCGAGTCTCGGTCCGGCACACAGTTTTAATCTGTCAGGAAGTTTCATATCAGGCTACACTCCGCTGCAGAGTGAAAATCTCGTTCTGGAAGAAATAAAGACTTCAAGGATTGCCAATGACATTTTAATTCACTTAGAGAGGGCAAAAGACTTGGAAGAGCAGGTGAATGCAACGCATACTGCTTTGAAAAAAGCTTATAAGTGGAACATCAACAAAAGTAAAACAACAATGAATTAATCTGATCCAGTTAAAAAGGGAAATGCTGAGAGAATTAGGTCAGGAAAAGAGACACTGGAAATTGCAGATGAGTATTGCTTTTCGAGCAGCAGCATAATAGACGACGGCCGAACTACAGAGGATATAAAATGCAAACTAAAAGTAGCGAGAAAATGTGTGTCAGGGAGTCTTCTCTGAGGGCATTTGTCTGAGTGTCGCCTTGTACGGAAGAAAAACGCGGACTATAAACTGTCCAGACAAATGGAGAACACAAGGTTTTGAAGTGCGGTGCTACAGAGCAATACTTAAGATGAGCGATATCCATTACGGATACTGTAAAATCCCCTGACTGCATTTCACATGAAATACAAATAAAGATAGCTGCCACTTACCAAATAATTTCTTCCGTGTAAGGGATCTGGAAGTTTACATGCTTGTATATTTAATATATTGCTGTTTGTTTCGTGCGGCATTATCGGATCATCTAAAATCATGCGTATGTGAACTTCCAGGTGCATCATTTGAAGATAAGCCTGAAAAGGTTGGAAAACTAGTTCACGGATATAGTGGCTGCTCGCGGGTATCTGTATTTATTTTTTCTACTGAAGATTAGACTTCTAGATCAGATAACTAATGGAAAAGCTACTGAATCGCACTGGACAGAAAAAAATCTTTGTGGCACGGTTTGACTAAATGAAGGCATCAGTTGCTGGGACACTTCCTGAAACAACAGGCAATACTCCGTGTGTTAACGGAGGGGAGTGTGTGGGGGAGGGACACAGTGAGCAGGTCCAGACAGGTGTACGTAGGTTGCAGTATTTGTGAAGACCGGAAGCACCTCGCACAGGATCCACTACAGTGGAGAACTGCATCAAAGAGTCTTCGAACTAAAGACCGTAACAACAACACAGCAATGACGAGAGATTCGGTTGATTTAATTACTTTTCAGATTATAACTGTTGCCTTCCCTTACATTGTTCTGGCCGCTGAGAGCGTTAGTATCCTCTGCAAAAAATGGCCGGTCCGTCTAGTGCTGCCACCTATCAGCCAGCTTCTGAAGTCAACGCGAGATAGCTAGCGCTCTCTCCCTCCCTCCCTCCCTCCCTCCCTCCCTCCCTCCCTCCCGCCATCACGAACACAGCAGCGACTATCAGCTAAGCCGCTCAGGATCGCACTACGCTCGCGGTCTTTCCTTGTTGCTCTTAAATCTCTTCCATACCGTCTGAGCAGTAAAGGCGCGTTTCGCAGATGTTATTCAATAGCCGCCGAGTCATTTACAATTATAACAAAATAATACTGCTTTGAAAATGACAGTAAGTCATTTCAGAGGCAACAGTTCTTTTATTGGTTCAAACAGTTCTTGTAAAACGCAACATATGTAAATTGAAATTCAAATTATCGGATGTTTTAGAATTTAAATTGTGTTGTTTATTATTTGTAATTACTGATAGCACAAATTAAAGTCCAATCGCTATCTCTCTCTCTCTCTCTCTCTCTCACTCACTCATATAATGCGTGTGTGTTTGTTTTTCTAAGCTGATTGGTGATCTTGCGATGCCAGCTGACTCGTAGGGGGTGGAGGTGGGAAGACGGGTGAAACGTAAAGCATAAGCGTTAAAAAGTTTAAGCCAATTAAAGATATTTAAAATCTATCTTTCCAACTACTATAAGAATTCTTTCATACCAGAACATACGTTTCGTTTTTACAAAACATAGTCATTGTTATCAGGGAAACTGCGATAAAGCGAAACACGAATGGTGACATAAAAACCTATTTTTATAGTACCAAAGGCAGCTGTTAAGTAGCTTTAACGACGAAGAAACGAAAATCGCTGCAGTTTGTGGAAAACATGCAACACCGAGTGACTGAAACTAAGATTTTTAGCACAGATGTGCTCGTCGTCTTCATTAAACCACTTGAGACTCACTGCTGGATAAGGTCCTCCTCTTGACTTTAGCACGCTACTGCTGCGCCTTTTGTAATGGCGTCCACCCACCTTCCGTTAGGTCCGCATCTCGGTGTTTACTCATCGCTCGGAACCGTGCTAAAAACCTACTCGATCCCCCTTCCGTCATTAACTTGGCCACGTGCCCCGGCCATCTCCAAGTCTTTCCCAATGCCATCATAGTTTTGACTATTCCCTGGGCCGTGTTCTTATATTTGTAGTTTCTGTTATCTCCTAGCGATTCGGAAAGTGTGTTTCCGCACGGTTTGCAGAGCGACCTGCTACCACCTCCGCCGCCACTGCCACAGCCCTGGGCGCTGTCGGTTCCGCCAGCCGCATCCCCTCCTGTAGCTTCCGACGCTGTGTAGCGCCGTCGGATGACGCACGTGGAGACGGGGTCCTCTTCTCAGTTTATTCCTCTTGCCGGTCCTCTGCGGTCGCTGCAAGTTCGACACTACATGTTTGTTACACCACGATTGCGTCTAGACGATCAGGACTACGGAACCGTACACGATCTCTAATCGTCATATTGTTGTGAATTCCAAACGCCGGGAAGCGCACTGCAAGTGCGTCGGCAGCGGTTGCCGGGAGACTTTGACGGCCGCATCTGTGAGTCGTGTGACGCACCTGCGGTGTTTCTCCTAATGGGTGGTTTTGTTTGTATAGAAGTCGAACTCGCCGCCAGCGTCGACGTAGCGAAAAAGCAAGGCGCGGCCGCCGTATCAATCGGAAAACCCAATAACCACAAACGACGTTCTGTTGAAAGCTGAGAGGTTGTGTCGTCATACAGAATAACTAACTCGTTTACACACTGGGGTAGGCTGACGCTGTATCGCGTTCTACCACTGACAGTGCCCACACCAAAGCACAACCGAAAGATACTGAAATTACCACTCTCACACACGCATTCTCTGACCATAAATCGTAAGTAATATTAAAAATTATTAACAGTGGGAATGTTATTTTTTAATAAAATCGCGCTAGTTGCTCAAATAACTACCCGCTAATGCCACGCGCTACGTTCGTTTAAGTGATGAGTCCGTACCTTTTATTATTCATTGTCGCTAATGAAGATAGAATAAAACTTTAAAAAACCACCAATAAAACAGTAACAGCTTCATTCCAGGGAACTAATTTGTTAAGGAACATTTCCAGAAACTGACAGACTGATAGTCCTGTTGAAGCTCCCTCACTGGTATCTGGAAACGTAAAAAAGTCAACCGAATTACGTTGCACAATTCTCGCAGACACTGGCACTGATCAGCTTTGATTAGTTCCGTGAAGACTTTTACTTCAAAATACGTAAAGTTTTACCTCCATGCCCACCACACAGTAGCTTCGAAATATACACAATGTTAAATAAGTATTCCGTATTTAGAGAGGTGGTAGTATGGGCCAAAACACGACGAAAGTTTTCCGTAAACATGGGCTGTAAACTGAATGCCCTAAGAGCTCTCAGCACATGTTCGAATTTAGTGAATCTCGTGTCTTCTTGTGCAAGCTCTTCGCTATTTCGAACAACCTGAAGAATGCAATAAAGCTGGCCGAGGTGGCCGAGCGGTTCTAGGCGCTACAGTCTGGAACCGCGCGCCGCTACGGCCGCAGGTTTGAATCTTGTCTCGGGCATGGATGTGTGTGATGTACTTAGGTTAGTTAGGTTTAAGTAGTTCTAAGTACTAGGGGACTGATGACCTCAGAAGTTAAGTCCCATAGTGCTCAGAGCCATTTGAATGCAGTAAAACAATGAGGACACATTCCTCCGTTATCGTCCATGGATAGAGCATGCAGCAATCATCTGTTAGTGGTACCAGTGTAAATCGTATTCACAGTGCTGGGTAAGTGCAGCACATACGTCAGTTGTAGTGGAAGCAGTTTGTATTTCGATGAATGTGTTAAACACTTACAGTGTAGTTTTATGTTTACATGTACCAGCACTCCTGGTCGAGGAGGTACCATTCCAACAATGGCTGCAGATGTATTACTAGCCCTTTATTTCCCAAATGTGCGAGAACACATCATACACGCACATCATGGGCAATGGATTGGTGGGGGAGATCCAGTACGTGCGCCAGGTTTTTTTCCCCCGATCTTAATCCCTTGAAATATTTGGTGTATTCATTCAGCATCGGTGATGTACAAACACAACAGGAGTGCGTCATCAGTGCCTACCAGAGCATCCGTGACCAGCCTGGAGTTTTTCAGACAGTGTGAAATTCCCTAAGGCGTCGTACAGAAACATGCCTTATTGAGAGTGGACACCATATTCAGCACGTCTTTTGGCAGTGACTGACAGCTGCAGGTCGTATTTAATAGCAAGCAGATTACATTAGAAGCTCTGCTGTTTCACAGTAACAGGTAATGTGTTGTCATTTGTTTATTGCACTCTGTAGGACGTATGTAAAAACAAAGATCTTGGACTGGAAGAGAGATCTTTCACAGTAGTGAAGACGACCAAGTATCGTAGTTCTTAAGGTATACATTTTAAAGTCCACGTCTACTGCACACTTTCACCATTCTTTGATCCATACTACCACCTTCCAGTCTACAGAATACTATTTGCAACACCTTATATGTTAGTTCCATTCAAAAGGTAGCAGTAATTCAACTTGTTGAATCGTAATTAGTGATAATTAATAAAAGACAAATAAGGTTTAGGAACAGTGGTTAAACAATTTGAAATAACACAAAATGGTGTAATATATATTCGGCATATAATTTTGACAAAGTTATTTTGGTCTGAGTAGGTTATCTTTGGCGTCAACTTTCTGAACTACTAACTTCGCCCTAGCGGAACTCTTTTGTAAAAATATTTTCAGAATTGTTTACAGTCAATTTTTGTACACAGTCTACTACTAACGTATCGTAAAAGGATAATAAATAGTTCATGGAATCGCCTGTGCAACTGTGAATAATGCATGTATGAAAGTTAACGAATCTGGTAAATTAAGTTACGGAATAAAGGCAAAAAATTTGTAGTATTGAGGTGAGGGGAACGTGCAGGCCAGGGAGACATTGGTTCCGGCTGTTGTTCGCAGAGCATTTGCTCGTTCCTTACTTGGTGTGCCGTGGTGAACTGTATGAATGTTAGGTAAATTGAATGTGAAGGGGGGGCGGGGGAAATCGAAAGGAAAGGGTTGGAACTCATGATGTCAGCTGCATCGAGACTTTATGCGGAGTCAGCGGTGCTGAGTGAAGACGTGTACTGGACCGGGATCTCTTGCGTATTAGGCAGTTGCGTCAACTATCCGGACACATTGTTTACCACAAATGCACAGACTATCTCGACACGCTCCCCAGCCGACCGTCATTCGCACGTAGCGCCACCTGTCCGGAGTCCCCGTCCGAGTCCTCGGTGCTAGCTACTTCGAGATTCCTTCAGAAGGTCGAACGTGACTGCATTCCCACTGAAGGTAGTGGATTAATTGCCCGTCGAGGCGAATCAGTTATACGAACGTCAAGGCGCCGTGCCGCGGGCCGCTACAACTCGCTGCTGCTGTGTCCACCGTATCCAGCGGCTGGCGCCTGTCCGCCGTGCTGCCGAAGGATGCGTGGCGTGTAGAGGCTGCGTGTAGGCGGGCCGCCGAATGCGCGCCCTCGCCAGAGTCGAGTGCAGCCGACGCGAACCGGCCGGACCAGCCTGCGAGTGCAGCTGTGGCGGCGCGCCGTGCCGCGGCATCGGCCTGTGTCTGCGCTCTGGAGACGCGACGGCCCTACTGTGGGGCGCTGCCCGTACCGACCGCACGGAAGGGCCCGTCGAGCGGTCGGCGGTGCTCAGTGTCTCCACAGCGGATGTACACCGACTCTCCGACTAACCAGCAGTGCAGCAGTGATCGTTAAGGTTTCAATCGTCACCTCTAAAACAACCAGGTTGCGACCGTTGAAAGCAGTGGCTGTTTTTGTCCTGTAAACACTCTCCCCTCAATCTGACACACGTTTCCCAACGACGGATGACTCCGCGGGGACGTTAGTTGTAGAAGACTACACTGTCGCTCTTTAACCTCGCCCTTATTCTGGAAGTGGCTGTCACGTAATGGTTTCTGCAGCCGAGGAATGAGGAAGTACTAAAAAAAAAAAAAAAATTCAAATGGCTTGAGCACTATGGGACTTAACTTCTGAGGTCATCAGTCCTCTAGAACTTAGAACTACTTCAAACTAACTAACCTAAGGACATCACAAACATCCATGCCCGAGGCAGGATTCTAACCTGCGACCGTAGCGGTCGCTCGGTTCCAGACTGAGCGCCTAGAACCGCTCTGCCACTACGGCCGGCCCCGGGCTGATGATTAGAATTGGAAGCACCAGAGTTTTTTTGTCAGTATTTGATACTTACATCTTGAGGAGCATAATTTCACTGCAAGGACCATTGTATGACCAAGTTTATCCGAGTACCCTTATAAGGTATGTACGTAAACCTTGCGCTGGGTCAGCATACTAAGGCCAGGAGAAAACGTCTGTGTCTGGTGCAGAACTGGCGTCGATAGCAAACACATTTTGTTCGTTGGACAATAACATCGGTCGGCTATCTTGATGTATACCGATTTTTCGTGTAGTGTGCCAACACAGCATTCTCTGCTTTGAACGCCGTGGCCTCAGAGCGATTTTTCCAGAATCGGAGGCTTTGCATGTAAAAATCTTGGGTTATTCCCAGTTTGTGTACGCCAGCTGGACCACAATGGAGATAAGAAGAGAGTTTAAAACCTATTGCTGTCTGTTTTTTTAATGTACGTTGACTGTAGTGGCGAGTGAAAAATTTGTACCAAGGCTGGGAATCGAGAACACGGGTCTCCTGCTTAATAGGCAGGTGCGCTAGCCACTGAGCCACCTGTAAAGTAAGTAGGAGACCCGTGCTCCCGATTCCCACCCTTGGTGCAACTGTTCACTCGCCACTTCACTCCATATACATTAAAAAAATCGTACCTGTATGGGACCAGTAATGTCTCTGAAATCGTGTCTTTTCGTTTGTTTAATAAGTACATGTACCTGAGTCTCAGGCGGAATCATCCCCCTAGTTCGATGCTGAGGTTCTATTGCAGAATATGACGACCCTTGGCAATTCTGTTTGTATGTAAAGGGGGAGTTTAAAGTAGATTTGTATGGCTGTGAGAATTTGAATCTAGTAGGGAGGCGTCTCGGGGTCATCCTTGCAGTTGGTGCGAAGATCGGAATTCGATTACCGGCCTTGGTACAAATTTTCATTCGACTGTTCAGTCTATATACATAAAATTAAAAGAAAATCATATCCGTTTCTGAACCAGGAAAGTCTCTTAAATTGTGTCATTTCATTTCTATTGCTGTCTTTTGAATAGGACATCCTAATTCGCAATACTGAATTATACGTAAAACGTGATTGCTATTTAGTAGGACATACCGGCTTTTGTCGTCCAAGAGGACGAAGACGATTGGGTTTAAAGTAAAAGAAATATGGTTAGCTGTGGCGTGCAGAGAAGGAAACATGGATTACAATGACAGGTAGCAAAGCAAGTTAACCGTAATATATATATTTTGCATAACAAAGAGAAATATTAGCTCACAGTAATTGTATAAACAGCAGCATTCCTGTCATTAAAATTGTTCGAACTCATAAATAATTGTTATCGATCAGAGAAAAAAAAAGCAACTTTTTTGTTCTCTGCTTTTACGACACTGCCAAAATTATGAGCTTTGTTTTGACATACCTACAAATAATACATTTTCTGACTACAAAACTCAGCTGTTGGACGCCGCCACCGTTTTCTCAGACTTGCTAGTCGTCTCCTAAGGAAGTACCGGCGTTAACCAGTGGACTCAAACTCTGACTTAACTCCCTACTTGTCCACATCCGTTGACCTGCTCGACCTTACCACAAACGGAAATCCATTCGGTGTTAATAAAGATGTGTAACGAGCTTGCTCTTTAAACTGTTACGAAACTTTGTCGATTGAACTTATCGATACCAGACCACGGCCTTCACCCGTGACGTAATGACGTTACGGCGTGTGACGTCATACTTACGCAAACAGAGATAGAACAGAACAATGACAATATTTATTTTGCGTGTATATTATTTTCTGGAACACGCGTTATGGTGACATTTTAATTTGTAGCCTATCCATAGGTCTAGGTTAGGTTTGGAGGTGACAGTTCTATTTTCAGTTGTCGAAGGAAACGAATGCGAATACCAACTCCTAGGTACGCGTACATAACTTATCTATAGCGTGGCCCGAGTGCGATGTCGTGAAAATAACTAATTCTTGTTATAGCATGTATTTTACGTATAGTGGTTCATGTCCGACATTCTGATGACGTTGGCATATCAGAGGGATGATATCGGTAGGTACAGTATTTCTGATGGGTAGGTGGCTGAATCATTACGTGGCCGTACTGGTAAAGATGATCCACGTTAAGGACGTTTCAGATACATCGAGGGAGAGTACGACATAGTACCGGACGATCGTCAGTGTTTCAAATAGGTCATTCCATAAGTATCAGAAGACGTTTTACATGTACAATTCTGCAAGATGGAATTCGTTGGATACAAATACGGATAGGAATATTGGGTATTGTTTGTCCCTTGTAGAAAGAATTGGTGATTGTGACGGCCGGTGGTGGATGTGCCCTTAAGGGGCCAAATAGACACCTCGTGCCGGGCAGTTGTTTTCTGGAGTGCGAAAGGACTTTGTCTTCTCGATTACGTTGGAAATGGAAAAACAGTTGCTCGCAAATCCTATGCAAGTCTCATGTATGGTTTTGGCGAAAAAATATTTTAGGACAGACCTACGTCGCAAAAGGAAAGACAGTGTTCGTATCCATGTAGGATCATACACAGTGTCAAAACTAAAGGCTTTGAAATTCGGGCACCATGTACATCAGTTATGACACCCTATGACTTATACCTCTAAGGACATTTGTGGTTGGTAAATGATTTCACTGTGTTGACAGCCGTTTGAGTGCTCTGCCAGACCTTCCAGAATTTTAGATTTCAGTGAATGGAAAGTACGGTGGAGTAGGTGCGCCAGTTGACGTGGGGCCTCTGTCGAACAGCAAGTAAGTTCAGTATGAGTTGGTTGAGTTTCGACAACCGGCGCGTTTGCCGGTGCTTTTGCTCAATAAACGCGGTTATTGACGAGGACCCTTGTATGTTAGCTGTGCATACCGTATTTCTACCTGGCGACGTACGTTCCAAATAAACATCAGAGGCGCTCATCCCACGGCAACACGCATATAAAACAACGTACCGTGTTCCGGGAACGCAGCATCTAAACCGTCTCACGCTGCATGTTGTCAGTTCGTTACCGGTAGGGCTGTATTTTTGTTAAAAAGTTAAGTCATCTAAAACCAAACTGTGGCTGGTTACTGCTGTTTGAAATGTCAGTGGACGCCACAGGATAAGGAGACAACTAAGCAGACACGGGGAAGGTAGAGGACATTTATAGCAAGTCATTTGTTACTTCACCAACGTCCAATAATCATTCATTACACGGATACCAAAATCTTACGGAAAAGGCTAAAGCAGAAGCCTTACCGTTTACAATTGCTACAAGCCCTGACACCCGATGACAAAGTCAAACGCTTTGAATTTTCGGCGCGGTTGCAACAGCTCATGGAAGAGGATGCGTTCAGTGCGAAACTTGTTTTCAGTGATGAAGCAACATTTTTTCTTAATGGTGAAGTGAACAGACACAGTGTGCGAATCTGGGCGGTAGAGAATCCTCACGCATTCGTGCAGCAAATTCGCACTTCACCAAAAGTTAACGTGTTTTGTGCAATCTCACGGTTTAAAGTTTACGGCCCGTTTTTCTTCTGCGAAAAAACGTTACAGGACACGTGTATCTGGACATGCTGGAAAATTGACTCATGCCACAACTGGAGACCGGCAGCGCCGACTTCATCTTTCAACAGGATGGTGCTCCACCGCACTTCCATCATGATGTTCGGCATTTCTTAAACAGGAGATTGGAAAATCGATGGATCGGTCGTGGTGGAGATCATGATCAGCAATTCATGTCATGGCCTCCACGCTCTCCCGACTTAACCCCATGTGATTTCTTTCTGTGGGGTTATGTGAAAGATTCAGTGTTTAAACCTCCTCTACCAAGAAACGTGCCAGAACTGCGAGCTCGCATCAACGATGCTTTCGAACTCATTGATGGGGACATGCTGCGCCGAGTGTGGGAGGAACTTTATTATCGGCTTGATGTCTGCCGAATCACTAAAGGGGTACATATCGAACATTTGTGAATGCCTAAAAAAACTTTTTGAGATTTTGTATGTGTGTGCAAAGCATTGTGAAAATATCTCAAATAATAAAGTTATTGTAGAGCTGTGAAATCGCTTCAATCATTTGTAATAACCCTGTATATTTAAAACAATAAATATTATTATTTTTTGAATGAAGTAGAATCTCAGAGCTATGGAGCTTAATTATCCAAATGAGGCAAGATTGACTGGGCCGCTGACGTTTGCTGACCACCGCCGTAGGTAATGTTGTAGTCGTTACAAAATGGTTCTAAGCACTATGGGACTTAACAAAAATGGCTCTGAGCACTATGGGACTTAACATCTGAGGTCATCAGTCCCCTAGAACTTAGAACTACTTAAACCTAACTAACCTAAGGACATCACACACATCCATGCCCGAGGCAGGATTCCAACTTGCAACCGTAGCAGCAGCGCGGTTCCGGACTGGGGCGCCTAGAACCGCTCGGTCACAGAGGCCGGCTGTAGTCGTTACATCAGTCAGGGAAGCAACAACTTGCAATAGAAAGAAGACTCTGTCTTGACCTCACTGGTCGCTAATACACGTGGCGTCCTCGAACATATGACACAATTTCAGCCCCGCTTGACAAGATAAGCAGACATTGAACAAGTTACAATTGAAGGCAATTTTACCGGCCGGGGTGACCGAGCGGTTCTAGGAGCTACAGTCTGGAACCGCGCGACCGCTACGGTCGCAAGTTCGAATCCTGCCTCGGGCATGGATGTGTTTGATGTCCTTAGGTTAGGTTTAAGTAGTTCTAACGAGGGAACCTCCCCATCGCACCCCCTCAGATTTATTTATAAGTTGGCACAGTGGATAGGCCTTGAAAAACTGAACACAGAACAGTCGAGAAAACAGGAAGAAGTTGTGTGGGACTATGAAAAAAACAAGCGCAAGATACGCAACATTAAGGAGAGTACGAGCTCAAGAGCGCCGTGGTCCTGTGGTTAGCGTGAGCAGAAGTGCGGAACGAGAAGTCCTTCGTTCAAGTCATTCCCTCGAATGAAAAGTATACTTTCTTTATTTTCGCAAAGTTATGATCTGTCCGTTCGTTCATTGACGTCTCTGTTCACTGTAATAAGTTTACTGTTGGCGACCGCACCGCAAAACCGTGCGATTAGTAGACGAAAGGACATGCTTCTCCAATGGGAACCGAAAACATTTGATCGCAAAGTCATAGGTCAACCGATTCGTCTACAGTAAAACACGTCTGATATGTTCTATAAGACACTGGTGACGGCATGTGCGTCACATGATAGGAATATGTTGTCGACCCACCTATCTTGTACAATTGGCGAATGGGTAAAAAGATTCTTCTACCTTGCCCGATTTAGGTTTTCTTGTGAATGTGATAATCACTCCCAAAAAAGTGATGAACATGAGTTTGTCACATAAGCTGCAACAAATGAATGCAACAGTTTCACAGTCACACAGTTTTCCCTGTGCTCTGTCAAAACATATGTTTTTAACGTTTTCAAATTTTTCCGTGTGTAGACCGTCAAATCCTGCATATGTCCAAGCAAATCTGAACATGTGCTGGAATTTTGGAGAGCGAAGTTGATTATGTGTGAGTGCCTGAACTTTGATAATTGTCTGAAAATAAAAAGTTAAAATATTCACTCGAGGGAAGAGCTTACGCTAACCACGGGACCACGGCGCTCCTGCGCTCACACTATCAGTAATGTTGCCTATCTTGCGCCTGGACTACTCAGTTTGTATATTTTGCTTATTTTTTTCATAGTTCCATATAACTTCTTCCTGTTTTCTCGACCGATCTGTGTTCAGTTTTTCAAGGCCTATCCACTGTGCCAACTTATAACTAAATCTGAGGGGGGTGCGATGGGGAGGTTCCCTTGTAAGTTCTAGGGGACTGATGACCTCAGAAGTTAAATCCCATAGTGCTCAGAGCCATTTGAACCATTTTTGACGGCAATTTTGAAACACACAAATATGGCACTAGGATAATTTAAAACAGAGGCAGCACAGGGTAAATTTAACACTTGAGACAGGGTGACTGATAGCCACAGGCAATCAAACGTAGCGAGAGCAACTTCAACACGGCAGCGCGTGTGTCAATCAAGTAACGAGTACCGTACCCCCAAAGGGCAGAATAGACGGCGCCAGAAAGTGAACAGCACTTCAACACCCACACCAGCAACTGTGCCTCCTTAACCCAAGCTAAACCGGCTGTGTCTACATTAGGCTGAAGTGTTGCCGAACACTACAACTCTGCCGACCACCGGCCGCTCAGACAGTAGTGGGCCCGTAAGCTCCGTAAACAGCCTGCCGTACGTCACATGTGCGTCCTCTCTCTCTCTCTCTCTCTCTCTCTCTCTCTCTCTCTCTCTCTCTCGCCCGCCCTGACTGCGACCCACTGACTACTACCACCCCACGGAATAACAGAACAAAGAGTCAACTAAGAGGCGACCGAAGCTCCATCCGGCGACTAGATAGAGACGGGTCGCGCCAGTAGGCAAAGATGTAAAAACATAGAACGAGCCGACAGGCCTCACTGTTTGCTTGTAAATCCTGAATATCGCGTAACAGGCACGGTTCTCCATAAATGTTGATACGTGAGGAAATAGCGCAAGTGCATCTGTTGCCTACAGAAGAAGCATCTCCCACCGCCGCGCCTATCGGCTGCCTCTGCATGTGACGCGCGCCGCCTTGGGACAGTTCCGCCGTAACGGAATCGGGGTATTACGGTCTGCTAAATAACATCGATGCAGCAGTTAATGCAAACTGTTTCGTTTATTTTGAGCGCAAATGAAAACATTTAGTTTAAGACGCCTACATTTCCTGTGTGACAGACCGGACGGCACGGCCAGGCTGCCCCGGTACGTCGGTACCAGCTCTGAAGCGGACCGGCCCCACGGTCTCCCTGTCTGTCGTACTTTTCACTCCTTTGACCTGTAATCATTTCTCTTTAAAGCAATCCAAAGAGAAATTTGGAAAAGGCTTTAAAGTCCGTGGAGACGAAATTTGCCTGTGACATTGTAATTCCGTCAGAGACGGCAAAGGACTTGCCAGATAAGTTGAACAGAATGCATAGTGTCTTGAAAAGAGGTTATGAGATCGACATCAACAAAAGGAAAACAGCGGTGGTTGTAATCGTGGTCCGACTACTGGTTTGATGCTCTTTCGCACGCTGGTCTGTTTTGTGCAAAACTCTTCATCTCTGCGGAGCTACTGCACCCTTCGTCTTCATCACTTTGAACCTGCTTACTGTAGTCAAGGCTTTGTCTTCCTCCGCAGTCCCCCCCCCCCCCCCCCACCGACACACACGCACACAACTTCCCTCCACTAGAAATTGCGCAGCTCTTTGTGATGCTTCGGAAAGTGTCCTTTCCATCAATCCTTTCCTGTTGTTGGGCCGCGCCATAAACTTTTTCAGTTCTGTTCAGTATCTCCTCATTAGCTTTCGATATATTTTGCTTTTAGAATATCTGTTTTCCATAACTGATTTCAAACTAATCTGTCAGGTACATTGCCCCAAATTTGTCCGCCATTTTCAGTTATTGTTAGTACACCTTGGAAAATCGAATATGGTTTTCTGAATTCTTAACAGCATGCTCTTTCCAACTGTAATTACTTTGAAGGAGGAAGAGAAGGAGATTAGTGTTAAACGTCCCGTCGACAAAGAGGTCATTAGAGACGAAGCGTAAGCTTGGATTTGGGAAGGATAGGGACGGAAATCGGCCATGCCCTTTCCAAGGAATTATCCCGGCATTTGCCTGAGCCGATTTAGTAAAATCACGGAAATCCTAAATCAGGATAGCTGGATATGTGTTCGAATCATCTTCCTACCAAATGCGAAACCACTGTGCTAAGCACTGCGCCACCTCGCTCAATATTAATTTGTAATCTGTTATGGAAAACAGATTTTCTAAAAGCAAATTAAATTTTATCTATTTTTGTAATCTTTACGAAATTCAAGTTTGAACTGATCTTGTAGGAATTTAGAAAGTGCTACGGGAATGATATTTTACATCGGGAAACCTTGTATCATTAAGTTTTCGTGTCGAAAGTTTGCAACTCTCAAAGTTTGACCGGTCACGGCTCGCCTGTTGACGGGGGGACCGATCCGCTCGTGTCCGGCCCCACACGACTCGCCTTGGTCACGTACTCGCCTCATGTGTGTTGTCTGGATTCCGGACACGCGGATAACAGAGCGCGCGCGCACACACACACACACACACACACACACACACACACACACACACACACACAATGGATTTATCTCTCTCTCTCTTTTAATACAAAAGTAATGTATCCAAGAACGGGTACGTGACCCAGCTAAATTCATAAAGCACTTGGAAATTAAAATGATATTTCAATACAATCGCGGATAGAAGACGAGTCTCATTTCCAAACAGAAGATATATTTTTCCTTTCATTAATAGGAAACATTAAATAAGTGCTGTCCCTGTAATCTAGAAGACAACCATCTTCATAAAGACCGCGCGGGATTAGTCGAGCGGTCTGGGGCGCTGCAGTCATCGACTATGAGGCTGGTCCCGGCGGAGGTCCGAATCCTCCCTCGGGCATGGGTGTGTGTGTTTGTCCTTAGGATAATTTAGGTTAAGTAGTGTGTGAGCTTAGGGACTGATGATCTTAGCAGTTAAGTCCCATAAGATTTCACACACATTTGAACATTTTTCTTCATAAAGAAAGCATACAAATAACATTAAACATTTACAGACGTAACTTGTCATACTTTTCACTTGTTTGCAACAGAAACAAAATTATAGTTATTGTTGATCAGCAGTAAATCACTAACGCGTTCCGGATTTAATTGGCTGCGGCGTTTTGTTAGTAACTTGCCGGCTTTAACTAAAGCATCTTTCACTAGGTGCGCTTGTTGCTGGGATACATACGTCTTGCAACTGCAGCCAGGCCTGGCAAATCTGTTTCATGTCTGCTCCACCACTTTAAGATATCATCATCTCCGGGGTGCATTAAAATGTAGAGATCTACTTCATCTGCTGCGGATGATCAGTTGTTCCTCCATTCCTTTAAACGATCTCTCTGGAGGGTGATGACACAGTATTTGGAGGATCTATGGCAATAAACAAAAGACAAGTAAAACAGAACTGATATGGAAATCATCGAAACATTCCTGTAAAAACGTTTTACGTTAATGAAATATTGTACGAATTATAACATTCCCGTTTCTCTATAATACACTATCCACTAACTATGCAAAAACGATTATGTTAATTATTCCATGTTGAACCTGCGTAAGTAGCACACATTTGTCACAAATTCTTAAGAATTTCTTGCTTTTCATTTATTTCAAGCATATTAAGATCATGGAAAGACGGCCAAAGAAACGTAGCAATTTTATGTCTGGAAGTGATCACAATTTTCTCAAAAACGAAAGTCAAGGCTCGATTTTTAATCCTTTGTACCTCCTGTTAAAAAATATATATCTGTTAGTACACAAGTACACATCAATTGCGCTAATTAATTATAAATCTATCACGTATCATAATGAAACAGTGCTTTTAACTGCAGTAATTACTCACCTGACAGTCAGTGTCATTGACACTGCAAATTTGTTGCAGTTTGTGAAACTAAAGAAGAACGTTTTGATTGTCGGCTCTTTTTCGCCTTCTAATTCATCTGTGGCTTCTTTAAATGGTCTCAGAAAATGCGCAATTTTTCAGTCTGTAAGCGGAGTCCTTTTCCATCAGCAAAGCAGCAACTTCGTCATGCTGAGTGTGTAAGGATTCCAGCATAGTGTACAAGCTGTTCCAGCGTGTGCAGACCTCTTGTTTCAACGATGATTTCAAAGACGAGCAGAGGCCACTTTTCTTAATCTACCTTACAATGCATTTTGCAGTATTTATTGTTGATGCAATGTTCGGGGCATGATTTAACAAGAAGTTATCTTCATCGAAAGTATGGCTAAATGCGGTGTTTATACAATGAGCAGCACAAGGAATCCTTTCGTGATTTTCCAAAGCTTTTATTACATTGGCAACCTGGTCGGAGACAAAAACAAAACTCTGCAACATGTCCGGCGAAATGTCCCAATCAGCCATCCTCCCTTCAATTTCTTTCATAATACACTCCTGGAAATGGAAAAAAGAACACATTGACACCGGTGTGTCAGACCCACCATACTTGCTCCGGACACTGCGAGAGGGCTGTACAAGCAATGATCACACGCACGGCACAGCGGACACACCAGGAACCGCGGTGTTGGCCGTCGAATGGCGCTAGCTGCGCAGCATTTGTGCACCGCCGCCGTCAGTGTCAGCCAGTTTGCCGTGGCACACGGAGCTCCATCGCAGTCTTTAACACTGGTAGCATGCCGCGACACCGTGGACGTGAACCGTATGTGCAGTTGACGGACTTTGAGCGAGGGCGTATAGTGGGCATGCGGGAGGCCGGGTGGACGTACCGCCGAATTGCTCAACACGTGGGGCGTGAGGTCTCCACAGTACATCGATGTTGTCGCCAGTGGTCGGCGGAAGGTGCACGTGCCCGTCGACCTGGCACCGGACCGCAGCGACGCACGGATGCACGCCAAGACCGTAGGATCCTACGCAGTGCCGTAGGGGACCGCACCGCCACTTCCCAGCAAATTAGGGACACTGTTGCTCCTGGGGTATCGGCGAGGACCATTCGCAACCGTCTCCATGAAGCTGGGCTACGGTCCCGCACACCGTTAGGCCGTCTTCCGCTCACGCCCCAACATCGTGCAGCCCGCCTCCAGTGGTGTCGCGACAGGCGTGAATGGAGGGACGAATGGAGACGTGTCGTCTTCAGCAATGAGAGTCGCTTCTGCCTTGGTGCCAATGATGGTCGTATGCGTGTTTGGCGCCGTGCAGGTGAGCGCCACAATCAGGACTGCATACGACCGAGGCACACAGGGCCAACACCCGGCATCATGGTGTGGGGAGCGATCTCCTACACTGGCCGTACACCACTGGTGATCGTCGAGGGGACACTGAATAGTGCACGGTACATCCAAAGCGTCATCGAACCCATCGTTCTACCATTCCTAGACCGGCAAGGGAACTTGCTGTTCCAACTGGACAATGCACGTCCGCATGTATCCCGTGCCACCCAACGTGCTCTAGAAGGTGTAAGTCAACTACCCTGGCCAGCAAGATCTCCGGATCTGTCCCCCATTGAGCATGTTTGGGACGGATGAAGCGTCGTCTCACGCGGTCTGCACGTCCAGCACGAACGCTGGTCCAACTGAGGCGCCAGGTGGAAATGGCATGGCAAGCCGTTCCACAGGACTACATCCAGCATCTCTACGATCGTCTCCATGGGAGAATAGCAGCCTGCATTGCTGCGAAAGGTGGATATACACTGCACTAGTGCCGACATTGTGCATGCTCTGTTGCCTGTGTCTATGTGCCTGTGGTTCTGTCAGTATGATCATGTGATGTATCTGACCCCAGGAATGTGTCAATAAAGTTTCCCCTTCCTGGGACAATGAATTCACGGTGTTCTTATTTCAATTTCCTGGAGTGTATTTACTCCCGTGTTCTTAACGTCTGGGAATTTTGTTGTAAATAAAACATTGTTCGCCAGGATGGTTCCTTTCAAAGGGCACGGCTGATTTCCTTCCCCATCCTTCCCTAACCCGAGCTAGCGCTCCGTCTCTAATGACCTCGTTGTCGACGGGACGTTAAACAACAACACTAACCTAACCTAAAACATTGTTCACAAGAGACCAATCTGTGTTAATATGTGTTGTAAGCGTCAAATAGTGCAGCTGATTATGCGAATCAGTCCATATATCAAATGTCGCAGCACATGTTTTATTAATAACTTCCGCAATAACAGAAGGTATTATGCTTTTTCGTATTGCATCAGCTTGTTCTTTGACATGTCTGCTTATAGGAGAGGGATGTGGCATGACTTCTGACACGTTAACTTCTCCATAATGCGCACCTAGATGTATTAATTCTTGGCCTAGTTCTCTGAAACCTTCACTGGGAACAGAATTAAAAGGTCTCAAATCTTTAGCACACATTGCAACAAACTTTGCTGTAATACTATTTTTTATTATTGCCGCTATCCCAGAAGGAGCTGTATCTTTGTGAGGTTTCTTGCAACTGTGTGTCTTTAAATGAGTGGTTCCCGACTGGAAACACAATAATGTGGAGCAGCTTATGCACGATACGAACCCAGTAGACGCACTGTTTTCGTCTACAACCAACAGAAATGTACTCCATACTTGGCTTTTTAGGCCTTCCCGTTTCTTCAGTGTGTTAACATTGGTTTTAGTCTTACGTCTTACTGCACTGGCTTCCTCGCGCCGCATGTCTACAGTGAGAGACACACCACAAATGAGAACCCCGTACTGGGTGCAGTCTCACACGGATACTGACACGTGTAATGTGCTTGAAGTTACGTGCTACGTATTCGGTCACGGCTTCTATGCTCGGTCACTAGAACTAGTGCGGGTAGCCTACCCAGTTAGGGTGTTCTCGCCCCACCTCGTATTTTGTGCTCGCGTACTCGGTCATGCAGGACTCTTAATGTTTACGATGCCTTTAATTAATGATACGTATAAGAAGCCAAAATTAAGAAAATTATTCGCAGCACGTTTTTTTCGGTTAGTTTTGCTTCAATTCATGTAGTGTTGTTAGCCCATGTTGGAAGGCAGTATGATGCAGGTGATGTCCTGGAAAAGATAGCTACCCAAACTGGTGGCACAGATGTGCACTTCGTGCAAATGTTTCAGCTTCATGATCGGCCTGATCTTAATGCTGCTGTTGTGTGTGTTAACAGGGGGCTTGTGAAGGCACTTCTAGTGGAGAGAATGGTTCATATTTCATTGGTGCCATTTGAGTTATCAGTAGATCGGTTTTTATTAGACATGGCCTGCACCTCAATAGATGTGGGAAGGAGAGGTTGGTAAGGCTTATAGGTGGCAGTGTAGTGGGTATTGGTGGGATCACACACGGGAAAATTCTTGTAGTAGTTGGTGTTAGAGCGGCACCTTTATAGCTTGATGTCAGCTGATAGGTACCCCTGCTTAAAGGAAGTGCCTCTAACGAAGGAACCACCTTCAAAGAAGGTCGGGTATCCAGGTAGTGAAGGAATTAGTATATTTCATCAAAATATAGGAGGTATTAGAGATGAAGTTAGTGAACTGCTAATAGATGTTGGCTCTGACACTATTGGTATATCACAGCACCACTTAAATTATTTGGCAGTTCAGAGGCTTCTTTTACCAGGTTACAGATTGGCTGGGTGTTTTTCAAGGAGTTCTTTGCAGAGTGGGGGATTGGACGTGTTTGTAAAAAACAGTATTCCATATGAGTCCGTAGATGTATCAAAACACTGCACTGAACAGTTGTTTGAATGTTGTGCAGAAGCAGTTGTATTTGATAAAACTAAATTTTTAACTATAGTTATTTATAGGGAACTCTGACTTCAGAGCACTTCTGCTCGAGAAGGAGAGGATTCTTGGTCACGTTATAGGAAGTACCAAAATTTAGTTGTATACGGTAACTTCAGTATTAATTTTGTATGTGATTGTGCAAGGAAAAGCATCTTGCAAGACCTCCTATCAATTTATATGATCTTATGCAGACTCTATTTTGGCCAACCAAGGTGCAGGGAAACAGTGCCACAACCATAGACAATAGTATTAGTCATTCTTCATTACTGGATGAGCCGTATGTTGTAAAGAGGCGAATGGCCTTTCAGATCGTGTGCACAAATTTTAACACTAAAAGGCTTATGTACTAAAACAAATGCCTCACCGCTGATCCACACTCCCAGCGATGTTCTCTGAAAGATGCTATCCTTTAGAACGTTCAAAACAAGGTATTAGCAGTAAATTGCAGCCCGTATGGCGGACTAGCACGGTAAGGATATCATGAAGATCAAAGTAGAAATTATATCAGAATGTTAGAAGTACCGAGCTACAAGAGCCTATTACAAACAATACTGTAACATGCTTAAAAATGTTATTAGGAATGCAAAGTGTATGAGATATGCAGATAGAACAGCTAATATATAGGATAAAATTAAAACCATATGGTCAGTCGTGAAGGAAGGGTTTGGTCAACAGCACAAGGTCTAGGGCATGAATTCAGTACGTAGTAAAAGTGTTTCTTTTACTGTTAAGTCAGATATATGTACAGTACTTAACAATCACTTTCTGAACATAGCTTGTGAATTAAATAAAAACTTAGTTTCTACACGGAATCATATATCTCTCGAGGAAAATGGCTTTCCGAGAGAGATATCTAAAATACTCCTCTGTGATACTGACAAGGGGGAGATTGAGTCAATAATTAAATCCCTGAAGACTATGGACTTTCATGGATATGATGGAATATCTAGCAGATTACTGAAGTACTGTGCTGCACATTTTAGCTCCGTACTCGGCCATTTACATAAATGATACGGCCTCTAGTATTACGAGTAACTCTAAAATATTTCTGTTTGATGATGACATTAGCTTGGTAGTAAAGAAGGTTGTGTGCAACATTGGCACTGTTCCAAGTACTGCAGCTCAAGATATAAGTTCATATCTTGTAGAAAATAAATTAACGCCAAATCACAGTAAAACTCGGTTTTTACAGTTTCAAATGATCAATTCAACAATTTAACAGAATGGGCATATGGTTAGCGAAATTGAACAGTTCAAATTTCTGGGTATTCAGATAGTTAGTAAAGAGTTCTGGATAACGCATGTTCAGGATCTTGTTCGAAGACTTATTGCTGCCATTTTTACGGTTCGACCGGCATCTGAAGTAAGTGATAGTTCGACACAAAAACTAGTCTACTTTGCTTATTTTCATTGTTTTGGACGTATGGTATTATATTTTGGGCTAACTCTTCCCATTCTCAAAGAGTATTTTTGTCTCAGAAACGGGCGGTTTTGGCAGTAAGTGGTAAAAGTTCGCTAACCTCTTGTCGACCTCTGTTCATTAGTCTGGGTATTCTGACATTGGTCTCCACTCTATATACATATATATTCTTTACCGTCGTTCCTTGTTAACCATATCAGCTTATTCCCAAGATATAGCAGCTTTCACTCTGTTAATACTAGGCAGAACTCCAATCTGCTTTTGGATCGCACTTCCTTGACTCTTGTGTAGAAAGTCGTGCAGTATTCGGCTGCATCCATTTTCAATAAGCTACCGCAAGAATTCAAAAATCTAATCCATGCGCTTTCAAACTGAAGCTGAAGAGTTTCCTCTGGGTCACTCCTTCTGATCTGTCGAGCAGTTCCTTGAAAAATTAAGTCGATTCCTGTGTTATATTGTTGATTGCGTTTACGTGAACATATGGGTTGGCTTTTTTTAGGTTCATAAACATTTTGTTTTATCTGTTATTACTTTTATGTTGTAATTTCAGGTACTGACACGCTCCATGACCACGGATATTAGCTCCTGGATTTGGTCCTACGAAACTAGACATGTAAACTGAAATAAAATTAAACCCACTGTTCTGGGACGGTTTAAAACACTTTGTTTCGAATGAGACTGGTTTTGAAGCTTTAAGAGAAACGGTGTTTTTCTACTTTTCGCAAAAATCGTCATTATTTGACGGATGTATAGATTATTGGAAATGGTAGGCGAATGAAATTTTATATTTCACATCTTTGTGCTACCGATCGTGTTGCTAGTTTCACGCCCAACTCTGATGTTTGATTCAAATTATCTAGTATTGTTAGGCTGCGTTTCCGTCATACCTTGAATCCCTCGAATATAAGAAGCCAAACTTTGAATTTTTTCGGGCGATTTTGTGAAAAAATTTCTGGCATCATACAACTCGTAAAGTTATTTTCGTTATTATTCTGGAGAGAAGACATAAAATTATACAAGACAGCCAAAGTCCAATTCTTTCCAGAAAATGTTGTCAGAGATGTAACAGCTCTAAGTCGCCAAGAGTTCAGACTCGCTCTGTACAAAGTCGCACATGGAGTCAGGCAAGTATCTATATTTCGGCCAGTATTGCCGTGTCGAACGCTCAGCTTTACGAATGTACATGCGCAAATGTTCATATGAAAATTCAACGAAATGTGCGATTATCGAGCGGGGAGCCGTCAGTTGACATGGAATGACCCATCCTCTCTACCGCAGCCGTCGTCAGTTATTTTGCTGTCCAAGTAACGAAATTCATCTACTGTTTTCATTTCCTCAGTTCATCTCATTTAAGGGCAATGTAGTGTAAAAATATTTTAATTATGCGATAGTGAGGAAATGAGGTTAGGAAACAGA